>NW_006209345.1:3392570-3402517 GCF_000334495.1 Tupaia belangeri chinensis | reverse complement strand
TGCCACAATCCCTTCTCCTCCATTCTCCTCTCAGGATCTTGGGCATGCACGCACACATGCCCGGCGTGAGTTTAAGCCACTGGGTCTGGGACTCGAATCACAGTCGACTACGTGGGAGTCCAGTTATTTAGCCATTACACCAACTTCTGGTCCTATAAATAAACACTTTTAAAAAGAGTAAGTTTGTGGACTAGCAGATGGTGAAATGGTTATGTCACTGGTTTCTCACATAGTTGAACCCGGTTCAAGTCCTGGACCTGGTGGCTTAAAACTCACAACAGACATGTGAGTGTACATCCCTGAGAGGAGAATGGAGAAAGGATTGTGGCATGGCCATCCCCATGGGGGATGATTTCTTGCTTTCTGTCTCTCTGGTGAGCACACGTGCCCTATGGGAAAAATCTGTCTAAAGAAAAAAACAAAAAAGAGTAACTTTAGGACCAGCAGATGGTGTGATAGTTACGTCACTAGACTCCCTCATGGCCAACCACAGTTTAAGTCCTAGACCTGGAAGTTTGAAACTCACACCGAGAACATATGCTTGCATGCCCAAAATCCCAAGAGGAGAATGGAGTAGAAGGGATTGTGGCTTGGCCATCCCCGGGGGGGGTTTATCACTTTCTGTCTCTCTGTCTCTTTGTCTCTCTAGCAAACGCATGCACCCTATAGCAAAAATATCTTAAAATTTAAAAAAGGATTAAAAAGTCGGGGAGGGGAGACCAGCAGGTGGCTTAATGGTTATGTTGCTGAACTTCCATGTAATCAACTGCAGTTCGAGTCCTGGACCCAGCAGCTTAAACTCACGCCAGGCACATATGCGTTAGTGTCTAAAAATCCCAAGAGGAGAATGGAGAAGGCATTGCAGTGTGGCCATCCCCCCCTCCCCTGGAGGGTGATTTCTTGCTTTCTGTCTCTCTCTTTTTCTCTCTGTCTTTCTGGCAAGTACATGCACCCTATAGCAAAAATCTCTCTCTAAAAAAAAAAAGAGTAACTTTATAGTGAAAAGCCTGACAAATACTATCTCAGACAAGTGAGCAAGGTCGACATTAACAGTGAGAAGTGATACAACAAAAATGGCACTTCCATTTGTGATTTTCCTGCACAAAACCCCAAATCCCAGACCTCAGACAAATCTCAATTGAGGGACATTCTTTTTTTTTCCTTTTTTTTTTTTTTTTGTTTTTTGGAGAGATTTTTGCTACAGGGCACATGTGCTCGCCAGAAAGAGACAGAGAGACAGAAAGTGAGAAATCACCCCCAGGGGGGATGGTCATGCCGCAATCCCTTCTCCTCTATTCTCCTCTTGGGATCTTGGGCACATACGCACACACACACGCACACACATACACACACACACGCGCGCGTGCGCACCCAGCATGAGTTTAAGCCACTGGATCTGGGACTCAAACCACGGTTGACTGCATGGAAGTCCAGCGACATAGCCATTACACCGACTGCTAGTCCCAGCAATTGAGGGACATTCTACAAACAGTTGACCAGTCCTTCTCAAAACTGTCAAAATAATAATAATAATAATAATAACCCTGAAAGTCTGAGAAAATGTCACAGCCAAAATGAGCCAACGGAGACAGGATGACGAACTGTGGTGGTGTGTCCGGATAGGATCCTGGGACAGAGGAAGTCATTAGGTAAAAGTTAGAAAGATTGGAATGAAGTATGTTAATTTAATTGACAATGTTGTATTGATATTCACTGGGGCCCAATGGTAGTGCACAGTAACACAACTGTACCCACATGGGACGGTCTCAGGTTTGCATTGTGGGGCCTTCCTATGTCTACCAGGCACATGTATGAGTGCCCATGATTCAGGCTGGCTGAGGTAGGAGGGAGGAGCAAATCACAGCAGCAAGACTCCACTGTGGCTGTCCATCTGTCTCTGAAGAAATAAATAGAATAAACATCGAGGGTCAGTCTGTGGCCTGGTGGTTAAAATGACTGGATCCTACATGGCCCACCACTGGTGGTTAAAGTGACTGGATCCTACATGGCCCACCATGTGGTTTAACTCCCAGACTTGGGAACTTGAAAAACAAACATGAGAGCCCCGAGAGGAGACTGGAGGAGAGGGCACTGCCATGTGGCCATCTTCCCTGGGGAGTGAGTCTCACTTTCTCTTTTGTCTCTCTTTCTCTCTGTCTCTCACATAAACCCTATAGCAAAACAAACAAACAAACAAACAAACAAACAAAGAGAAGTATGTCAGGCATGTGCACACGTGTGCCCAAAATCCCAAAAGGAGGAGACATGGAGAAGGGATTGTGGCTTGACCATTCCCCACAGGAGGCGTTTCCTTACTTTCTCTCTCTACCTTCCCCTCCCACTGCTACCTATGAGCACATACCCTCTGGGAATTTTTTATTAAAAAAGAACAAAAAAAACTTTCCAAAATTACACACTTAGTGGGACCAGCAGATGGTATAATGGTTACGTTGCTGGACTCCCATGGAGCCGGCCAACTCCAAGACTGCCAGCTAGAAACTCATGCCTGGCACATGTGTGTGTGTGTGTGTGCCCCAAATTCCAAGAGAAGAATGCAGCATGGCCATGCCCCTGGCGGGTGATTTCTCACTTTCTGTTTCTCTGGTGAGTGTGAGCAGCCTATAGCAAAAATCTCTCTAAAAAAATAATAAATAAATAAAAAATAAAATTGCACACTTAGTAAATAGTAAAATGAGGATTTGAACCCTGGCAAGATATCTCTAAACAACTGTGCGTGTACCCTCACAAACCATGTGCATATACGTATATGCAAATACATGAACTAATTTTTTTGTTGTTGTTTTTAACAAGCTTTTGTGTCAAGGGCTGCCTCTCAATAGATCAGAGCGAGGGAGCTGCTCTGCTATGTACGAAACCCCAACCCAGAAGCAGGTCATCTACAAGGGTTTAGAGCAGGTTTCCCCACGAACGTGCGTTCCATGTGAGGCGAGAGAGCAGCCCTCTTTCCAGCCACATCCAGGCTCCCAGGACGAAGGGCTCTCTGCACCACATAAACTACTTCTAAAAGAACGCCAACCTAATAGCATCTTGCCTTTCCAGGGCAAAGTGGGGAGACAAGGAATAGATGGGGCTTTCACCTGGTCTCTGTAGAAGGTAATTATTTTTTCAGCCACCAAAGGGATGTGCACTTACCAGAGCGAGACAGAGAGGGAGAAAGCACTCCCTAATAAGGCAAGGTCATGCCCCATCCCCTTCTCCTTCCATTCCTCTATCCTGTCAGCATTGCGGGCACTCACACACATGCCCAGTGTGTTTCTCAAGTCCCCCGTCACAGGCCATACGGAATCTGGCTCCTTTAACCACTAAGCTACAGAGCCAGCCTCTGTGCTTATTTTTGTTTGTGTTTCATTTTACTCGCCCCTGAGGCTGCCTCCTCACCCCCACAGGCACACACAGGCCTCTGGACTGTGTCCCCTCCCCCCCCCTCTATCCCCTGGGAGGGTGATACAGAGGAACAAAGGGATCTCTGCTCAGCTTCCGGTTTCCAACCAGACTTTTTCAGCAGATGGTGTGATGGTTACACGGATGGACTCCCATGTGGTCGACTGTGGTTCAAGTCTCGGACTCGGTGGCTTAAAGCACACACTGCGTGCATGTGTGTATGTGTCCAAAATCCCAAGAAAAGAATGGACCCTTCCATTCTGGAGCCTTTAGAGAAAGAAGAGGCTTGTTGAGAAATGAAGGCTCATTGAAGGGTCACAGCCCAGCTGGGGAGTGGCACGAGGTATAAGGGAGGGAGGCAGGCGTATCTCCCTGCGTCCTGCCAGCAGGTGGCCTGAGGCATGCTCCCAAGCTCACTTTTCCCCTCACCCAGGAGCCCTATGAATGTGCCTGTCAGCCTCTGGGAGAGCAATTCAGCTGTGCCCAAGGTAAAAACCAGGTAAATCAGGCATCTAGGCCTGCCACCACCCTTGCACCCCATTGAGATGGAGGAGCTTCTGAATGTTTCCTGAGCCCCCTAAGGACAGGAGCTCAGACTGAGAGAGGACTTGCACACACCCAGGGCCTGGCCCAGGGAGGAAGACGCTGCCTGCCCTTATGTGACCTGCTGGCCTGGTGGACAAGAGCAGCTGCAGTGAGAACCAAGGCCAATGCCCAGTAGCAGAGGATTGAGACTCCCACAGAGGGAGGAGAGAGAAAAGTGTGGGACAAGGTGCTCCTTTCCTGATACTGGAATTACTCGGAAACCATCAGGGCCTGTGGCCAGGCGGTGATACAGCTGTAATGCACTTGGACTCACACAGGAAATGTCCTGGGTTTGTATCCCCACCTGGGCACATGTGCAAATACCGGTGATGCAGGAGGGCTGAGACTTGGGGTGCATTGCTACATGAAGACCCGGTTGAGAGTTCTCCGTCTCTCTCTTTCTCTATTATGTGTCTCTCGTGGAATAAACAAATACATAAACATTAAATAAACAAATAAAACTTCAAGGTTAGGGGTCGGCAGGTGGTGTGGTAGTTAAAGGTGCTGGATTCCCACATGGCCAACTGCGGTCCGAGTTCCAGACCTGGCAGCTTGCTTTCTCACTTTCTCTCTCTCTCTCTCCTTCTCTCACTCTGTACCTCTCTGATCAACTTCAAATAAATAAATAAAGTTAAATAAAATAAATTAAAAAAAACTTCAAAGCTTGAGTCTGTTCTGGGAGGAGAGAAGAGACAGGAAGAGAAACTGGCTTGATGACTTACCAGTGTTTCATGAAGTTCAGCGGATTGACAAAGGAGAATAGAATCAAATCCAATAGCAAGGAATAGAATAGAAAGTAGAACTAGAATAGCAAATATCAGAATGTATCACAATAAGTTTTCTTTTATGAAACTTCTGTTATGTAACTATTGATTAAATGTTGCACTGGGTTTCAAAGTGCAATGGATTTCCTACTGTTAGCCAAGATTTAAAAAAAAAAAAAAAAAGAGGAAAATTTTCTCAAAGACTATAAAGTCTATGTGTAAACAAAAAGTGACAAACATTGAATTGGCAATGTTGGAGACTTTGCTGTCATTGAGCAGAATTGTAAGCTAGCCAGCAGAGGTCATTTATCAGAGTTAGGAAGAGTTACATTTTTTGTTTTAATTTGCCAGAAGTAGTTTGTAAGAGGAGGAGACATCAGAGATCTCTGTCTCCAAGCAGCATGGAAAAAAGGCCACATGAGGACACAAGCAGAAGTCAGCCCTCTAGATGCCAAGAAGAGAGGCATTACCAGAAACCAACCCTGTTGGCATCTTTCCTGCCTTTTCCTTTATGAGACAATGGGAGGGGGTGTTTTTGACAGGGTCTTACCATGGCATAGGCCTCCCAATTAGCTATAGGCATGTTCGTGTCAGAGCAGGAACCGAACTTGGGTGTCCATTCGAGCTTTCGGTGTCTCCCAAGTGGTGGAGCTATCTGTGTCCTACTGCAACTGGGCCACCAGATGGCATCTTGATCTGAAACTTCCAAGGCTCCAGAACTACAAGAAAACAAATTTCTGCTGTTTAAGCCACCGAGTCCATGGTGGTTTGTAATGCAGTCCAATCGCACTAACATAATCAGCTGGAAAGAAGAGCTAAAGGAAGATTAACAAGAGAGGCAAGACCAGCTATGTAATTTGTGAAGAGCCTAGGCAAAATGCAAATTCTGGACTCCCAATTCAGAAATTACTGAGAATGTTAAGATATCACGCCAGAAACAAGGCACAGCAGTAATGCACTACTCAAGAGAAGCTAGATCCCACATGGCGACCATGGTTCAAATACTCAAAACTGGTCAGCTGGAAACATGCTAGGTATGTGGCAAGTGGCCAAGATCTGAGGGGCTGGAATGCCGGAGGAAAGAGAAGGTGGTGTGAACACACCCTGTGGAAGGTGCTCATGTCACTGTCACCCTTACATACATATGCATGCTCTCTATCATGAATAAAGAAAATATTTAAATTTTAATTTTAAAAAGACATCAACAACAGTGCTTTAAACCATGCACAGAGTGCTGTGTGCAAGTGAAGGTTGTGTACATAAGAAACCATCACTGAAGAGGTTCAGGATGGAAGCCTTGAACTATTGGATTGTTCGAAAAGTCATGACTCATCTTTGCAACAGATGGCGCTCGTTCATTTTTGGAAATACTAGAGTCATTCGCATTTATGTTATTACTATGTCATTTGAGAGCTGACAGTTCTAGCTTCATTCTAAAAAAAAATCAAGCGATTTGGTTGAGTTTTGGAGATTGTACAACAAGTTGAAGATGGAAGACCAAAATGCATTTTCGTCATATTTTACTGTTCTACTTCCATAAAGGCAAGAACATGTGTCATCCTTGTGAACAGTTGCGTACAGTTTATGGTGATAAGTGCTATAAGAATGTCAGTGCCAATGATGGCTCTCGAAATTCCATGCTGGTGATTTTGATCTAGATGACGCTTTTCAGTCAGCATGGCCCAAGGTTAATGATGACAAGATAAAGGAATTGATTGAATAAATCCCACATGATATGAGATTGCAGAAACATTGAGCATCCATCATTCAAGAATTCACGACCACCTGAAGAAGCCAAGATACATAAGCAAGCTCAGTATTTGGGTTCCTCATGAGCTCAAAGAAGTTAATTTGATGGCACATCTACGATATGTTTGTTAGATGTAAGAAAAATGATCCTTTTTTAAAAAATTATATCTTTGGGACCAGCAGTTGGTGTAATGGCTATGTCGCTGGACTCCCATGTAGTCGACTGTGGTTCAAGTCTCAGACCCGGTGACTTAAACTCACTGTGGGTGCATTTGAGTGTGTGCCCAAAATCCTGAGAAGAGAATGGAAGAGAAGGGATTGCAGTTTGGTCAATCCCCGGGGGGTGATTTCTCACTTTCTGTTTCTCGGTCTTTCTGGTGAATGCATGCGCCCTATGACAAAAACCTCTCAAAGAAAAAAATACTTTTTTTCTTTATTTAATTGTATTTGTCTCTTTTTTTTAAAAAAATTAACCAAAGAGACAGAGAATAAGAGACAGAGAGAGTGAGAGAAGAGGAAAGTGAGAAGAAAACCACCAGGTCTGGACTCCAACCACAGTCTGCCATATCCTAAGTCCAGCACCTTTTTCTGTTTTTGTTTTTGTTTTTTGGAGAGATTTTCACTGTAGGGCGCATGCACTCGCCAGACAGACAGAGAGAGACATAGAGACAGAAAGCGAGAAATCACCCCCCAGGGGGGATGGTCACGCCGCAATCCTTTCTCCTCCATTCTCCTCTCGGGATCTTGGGCATGCACGCACACGCGCCCGGCATGAGTTTTAAGCCACCGGGTCCAGGACACGAACCGTGGTCGACTACGTGGGAGTCCAGCCACATAGCCATTACGCTAACTGCTGATTCCCCTAAGTCCAGCACCTTAACCAACATGCCACCTGCCAGCCCCAGGAAGCCAATCCTTTTTTGAAGTGACTGATAACTGGTGATGAGAAGTGGATTGTTTGCAACACTGTGGTGCGCAAACAATCTTTATCCCAATGGGATGATTCACCTCACACGACATCGAAAGCAGACATTTATCAGAGGAAGGTTACGTTCTCAATATGGTGGGAATTTAAAGGTGTCGTGTTTTTTGAGCACCTCTCAAGGAACCAGACAATCAATTCAAATTGGACAGTTTGAATGAATCCATCATCTATAAACGTCCAGAGCTCACTGATCGTAAAGGGATGTATTTCATCATGACAACGCTAGACCACACACAAGTTTGATCACCCCTCAAAAATTATTGGAGCTTTGCTGGGATGTGTTGCCACACTCACCAAACTCACACTGGCAGACTTTCACTCGTTTCGCTCTCTTTAAAACTCCTTGCGTGATATAACATTCATTTCAGGTGAGGCTGTAAATCAGCACCTTATTCAGCTTTTCACCAATAAAGAAAGGTTCTCATATGAACAAGGAATTATGAAGCTCACTGAAAGATAGCAAAAGGTTATTGTCATCAATAACCTTTACAAGGGCCAGGTCTCTGCCTGCGTATTGCGTTGTGAAATCCTGGTTTGTGCTTGAGCAGAGACAGGCACACACACCTCCAGCTCAAACAAGGCAGACTATAATCAGTGTGTAAATAGAATTACAAAGGAGTGCAGTAAGTACATGTAAAAAGAGATAATTTCTACAAGAAGAAAGAGAGTGAACGAGCAGAAACTCTTTGGGGATATATTCTCAGCTGTCAACCTCCCCTCCTCCCCTCATCCTCAAGGACAGGCTTCAGCAGCCATGTTTGTACCACATGACTGCACTTCCTGGCCTCTGTGGATTGGAGCAGGGCCGATCACCTGACCCAGGCGAGCCAAGCAGAATTCTCTCCTAAGACTGGCACAGGTTGAAGTTCTAGAAGATGTTAATTGGAGGAGCTCTGGCTCCCCCTGGGCATTTCTCCCCCAGGATGGGCTGCAGAGAAAGAAAAAAGAAGCTCAGTGCCACATGGGCTCATGATGGCTTCTCTGTCCCTGATCCTGTCCTTTATCGACATCTGACTCCGAAATACTGCCTCGAGATCCCTTGAAATGCTGGACCTTTTTGATAAATCCCCTTCTGTTGATTCAGCTAGCTTGAGTGGGTTTCAGTGACTTGCCAGGGGTTAAGGAAGGCTTCATGGAAGAAGGGAAAATGATCCAGGTCCTTATGGATGAGCAAGAAATAGGGAGTGGAGCACATGGTTTCGGAGGGGAGTTCCCAGTAGAGAGAGCAGGTTGGGGCTATGACCTGGGGAAATGAAGAGGCAGAGTAGGCTAAGTGAATCAGAGTCAGAGGGGCCACACAGGAGAATTTTAGAGCACTTGACCAAAGGGGATTGTGACAGGAGCCCAGGAGACATTGCACCTCATCCCCAAGTAGAAACAGGAAATTCCATGCTCTGTGTCAGGCTCATGAGCAACGGGCCTTCACAGGGCGTGCTCCATGGCCTGTGCCCTGGCCTGGCCTAGGTTCTGCAAGATTCCGGGGCCACTACCCTCAGAGGTTGTAGCTGTGTGGGGGACTCTGCCAAACACTTCCTGCAAACTCCTTCAGGTTTGCTATTTTTAAATGGAGAGTTCTCAGTTCCTGAGTGGGAAGCAGTAATAAGAGGGAGTGTGAGAGGGAGGAGGAAGAATATATTTCTTTATTAAACGACTAAATTTGGAAGTCTCCCTTCATCTGATCTTTGTGCAATTCTTTTACTCATCTGTTTATTTGTCAACTCATGACTAGTACTTGTTACTATTGGCTTGAATGCCACCTCTGCCACCTGCTAGTGTTGATTCTCAGCCGCACTTAACCTCTCTATGGCTCAGGCTGAATGGGTAAATTGGGGCTGTTAAAGGAACCCTCATCATACGGGTGTTGGGAGGCTTCGTGAGTCAATACACAGTGCCTGTGCCTGGCACAGTTCATATATGTGGGTTTGGGATTTTTGTTTGTTTTAGATTTTTGCCATAGGGTGTATGAGCTTGCCAGACAGGGGCGGGGTGGAGGGGGTAGTGAGGAATCACCCCCAAGAGGGTACGGCCACTTCTCTTCAGATTTTGGGCAGGCATGCACACACACCCAGCGTGGTTTTCTTTTTTCTTTTTAAAAAGAAATGTTTCTTATAGGGCACATGTGCTCACTAGAGAGAGAGAGACCAACGGAAAGCGAGGAATCACCCCCGGGGGGATGGCCACACTGCAATTCCTTCTCCTCTGCTCTCTTAGGATTTGGGGCATGCATGCACACACGCCCAGCATGAGTTTCAAGCCTCCAGGTCCAGGACTCGAACCACAATCAACCATGTGGGAATCCAGCAATGTAACCATTACGCCATCGGCTGGTCCCCCAACATTTTTTACAAGCCACCAGTCCTGGGACACAAACCTTGGAGTTGGCCACGTGGGATCCAGTGTTTTAACTACTATGCCACCTACTGGCTTTGGTTCTGGATTTTTTTTTTTTTTTAAAATTTTTT
>NW_006209345.1:3391571-3392363 GCF_000334495.1 Tupaia belangeri chinensis | reverse complement strand
CCCCCTGCTAGTCCTTTCCTCTTTTTTTTTTTTTTAAGAATTATTTATTTAATTACATTTGGTATTATTTATTTTAAATTTGACCGGAGAGAGACAGAGAGAGAGAAAGTGAGAAAGAAAGCTGTCAGGTCCAGAACTCAAACCACAGTCAGCCATGTGGGAATCAGCACTTTAACCGCCACACCATGTTCTGGGCCCCCCTCCCTCTCCCCATGAGTTTTTTTCAAGTCCCCAAGTCCAGGACTCATGGTCAACTACATGGGAATTCGGCAACGTAGCCATTATGCCATCTGCTGGTCCTGGTTCTAGATTTTTAAATATTGACCAAAAACCTGCTATATGCTGAGCTGAAGGATCTAGAGCCCAATGAAAGAACCAGCTCTTCAAGTACGCAGTGCCTGGTAGGAGCGGGCACCGAAGCAAGTAATTCCAGGACAAACTGTGTATGAATGTGCTAGAGGGAGGGTCCAGGGACTGCAGGGAATGGGAATGACTGGTTTGCTGAACAGTTACCGAAGGCTTCACAGGAGAGGGCTTTGAAGGGGGAAGAGGAGCTTTCCTCCTCTGAGTAAAAGCAGATAGAGAACATTTTATGCAAAAGAAACTCCACTGAGCAAAAGCCCGGAGGCAAAAAAGGGCTTGGTGTATCCGGGCAATGATGAGTAGGGCACTGAGATTGAAGCTGAAAGTGTATGGCCTGTCTCTCTGTCTCTCTCTGTCTCTTCGGCAAGGCAAGTGCACATCCCCTATAGCAAAAACCTCTCCAAAAAAAGAAAAAAATATATATACAAA
>NW_006209345.1:3383617-3391153 GCF_000334495.1 Tupaia belangeri chinensis | reverse complement strand
TGGCAAGCAAGTGCCACAACCCCAAAAGAAAAAAAAAAAAAAAAAAAAAATCTAAAAAAGAAAAAAAAATGTGTACGGCCCGAGGGACAGTGAGGACTGGGTGAAGGCTGGAGTGACAGGTAAGAAAAGTGTGACAAAATGATCTGACTTGCAATTTCTGGTTTACTGAGGCATTTAAAGAAAATGCTTTGCCCCTCCCCAGGTAAGGAAAAGAAAGAACAGAGTCCTAGGAATTATTCTGAAGAAGCATCTTCACTCCGTTTCTCTCCAGAGGAAACGTCTGTGCTGACTCTATGTGGAGCTCCCTCATGGGAAGCGGGTGGCGATGATATGACTTCTGGAACTAGTGACTTACCAGCTACTGCCCTGCTGGCCCCTGTGGAGTGGTAGGACAGGCTGCAGGCAAGGGGAGGCAGTGTCCCAACTGTAGATGTCATAGCAGAACTGGACGTGGGCAGTACCAAGAACCACAGACACTTGGGTCCCTTCAATCCCTCCCTGGGCTCCATGCCCAACTCTGAGCTCATGTCCCTTTGTCTGGCCAGGTCTGTTCCGGCTCTGTGTCAACTGGCTGCCTAGCGCCCCGCTGGTGGCACCTGCCACTAGCTCTGAATGCCCTCTCTGGCTGCCCTGCATCCTGCCCATGCCAGAGAAGCCCTGAAACCTCCTCCTGGGCAACCTGGGGGAGGGCGACTTTGGCCTGGCTAAGGCTCAGGGTCTAGGAAGGGGTCAGGAGATACGTTCCTGTGGTTTTGGGGTCTCTTGTGCCCTATTTTAACAAGAGCCTGTTGGTGATGCCCACGCATTTTGCTATTGTTGTTATTGTCTCAACCCCTAGAACAAGTTGAATCAAAGAAACTGCAGCCCTGGGGAAGTAGGGGAAGGATTTGAGGGACAGAGGCCAGGTGGTATGGTGGATGAGACGGCAGAATCCCACATTTCTGACTCTGAAGTTTGAGTCCTGAGACCAGCAGCTTGATAAACTCACTGGGCCCATGTGCATGCATGCCCCAAATCCGTAGAGAATGGAGAAGGGATTGTGGTGTGGCCATCCCCCTGGAGGATGATTTCTCTCTTTTTCTCTGTCTCCCTCTGGCCAGTGCAGAAGCTAATTAAACAAACAAAGAATGTGGGGATCAGGCCCATTTAAGACTTTCATTTTTTACCTAAAAGCCTTTTCTTACATGTCATACAAACATATTACTCCACACACAAACACACATCACTTTTCACAGTAAATAGAATTTTTTATCACAGTAGGTTGAGATGCAGTATACAAATTGATAAAATATTTGTACAAGATAGATATTCACTTGGGCTCTTTTCTTATTTTTATTTATTTATTTCATAAGAGATAGAAACAGAGAGAGAAGGGGCTGGTAGGTGGCATGGTTAAGACGCTGGATTCCACATGGCTGACTACAGTTCAAGCCCTAGACCAGGCAACTTTCTTTCTCTCTCATCAAATTAAAATATAAACAAATTATTCTCTTAAAAAAAGGAGGCAGGTGGTGTGGTGGTAAGGGCGCTGGACACCTACATGGCCAACTGCAGTTCGAGTAGCAGACCTGGCGGCTTGCTTTCTCACTCTCTTGCTCTCTCTGTCCCTCTCTGGTCAAATTAAAATAAAGAAATAAATAAAGTTAAAAATAAAATAATTCTTTAAAAAAGTTACTATCAATCCATTAGAGAGAGAAAAAGGCAAGTACCTCTAATAGTCTCATGCCACGATCACAATCTCCCTTCCTGACCTTCCCTATCAGCCAAGATCATGAGCACACATGCCTGACCCAGCATGTATGAGTCAGCCAGGGCACTGAGCCCTCAGTCTTCCATATGAATCCAGCTTCGCTTGAGCACGTGTTAACACCACACTTATCACACATCTTTTTTTTTTTTTTTTTTTTTTGAGAGAGAGACATTTTTGTAAATAGGGCACATGCACTCACCGGCGAGACAGAAAGTGAGAAATCATCACCCATTGGCCACGCAGCAATCTCTTCTCCTCCATTCTCCTCTTGGGATCTTGGGCACACACACGTGCCTGGTCTGAGTTTAAGCCACCAGGTCCAGGACTCAAACCACAGTCCACTATGTAGAAGTCCAGCAATGTAACCATTACGCCATCTTCTGGTCCCCAAATTCTTATGTTGGAGCCAATATATCTCCCCAGATGTCAGACTCTATAGACTTTTGCCCATTGCTCAGGTCAGCTCTTCCAGGAAGCTGTCTCTGAATCCCACCCTCCTTGGTACTCCATCACAGTCTGATGGAAGAGGGCAGGGTCTGCCTTGCTCACTGGTCCTCAGTCCTTTAAAACTATACTTCTAAACATCACAGGTAAGTGAAACAGAAGAGCTCTTGCCATCAACACTAGAGCTGATTTCTCTATGGGCTCAACCTGATAAGAGGTATCACTCACAGAGCCACATTTCAGGTTCTGAAACTCCTCTAGGAGGGGGGTATGTTATTAACTATATTCTGCAATGGAGGCATGGAAGGTAAGAAACTTATCCAAGGTCCCACTGTGACTCCAGAGCCCTTAACCATGCATGCCGTCTCTGAGGGCTATGGCAAAGGTTACTGATATCAGATACTTAGCATGGAGTAAGCTAAGTGCACACCAAAAGAAGACTGTGGAGCCAGCAGTGGCATGATGGCTAAAGCAGCTGGATCCCACCAGGCCAAGTATGCAGTTCAAACCTTGGATGTGGAGGCTTGAGAAACACACCAGACACATGTGCAGGCATGCCCCAAATCCCCAAAGAACGGGATTTTGGCATGACCATAACCCCATGAGGGGGGTGCTTTCTCACTTTCCCTCTCTCTGTCTCTGTCTCTGTCTTTGGCAAGTACATGTGCCCTTTAGCAAATTTTTTAAAAAGAAAACAAAGGACCAGCGGATGGTGTAATGGTTACATCACTGGACTGTCGTAATGGTTACATCACTGGACTCCCACATAGTTGACTACAGTTTAAGTCCTGGATCCAGCGGCTTCAAACTTATATCAGGCCCATGTGCGTGTGTGCCCAAAATCCTGGGAAGAGACTAGAGGAGAAGGGATGTGGCGTGGCCATCACCCAAGGGGGTGATTTCTCTGTTTCAGTCTCTCTGTCTCTCCAGCGAGCGTACACGCCCTATAGCAAAATCTCTCTAAAAAAAGAGGGCTGTAGATGTTTATTTTCCAGGGAAGGGAACTATCAGGAGATAACTTGGGAGTCTGAGACCCAGGAAGGTCAGCCTTCTCTCTGGGTCTTACGTCTGTGATCTCCCTTTCCTTTCTCTTACAAGGACATTCCATTTAGAGACCACACCAGTTACTCTGCCAAGGGTTAGAGAAGAAGCTCCTGCTGGGCTGTTCTCTGCCAGGCACTGAGGCTGGACTGTGAGCCAGGCAGGGCGTCCAGCAACTGGGACCTGGTGAGACTTGGGGCCTTATGGTTGAGACTCAGGTTGGCGAATTATGAGTTGAGTGACTATAGCAGGGGTGGGAGGTGGACAGCCAGGCTGTGTTGATCCAAGGCAGCATAAAGGCTTGGCACAGAGGTCTGAGGGCACAAATGGCCCTAAGTGCCCTGGTGGTCTGTCCCTTGCCCACAGACCTGTCCTGCCCACTAGGGCATTAGGAGCCCTCATGTCTCCCAACCCCAATAACAAGTCCCTGAAGGGTGGGAGCAGACAGGTTATCCTGGGCATGTGCAGGATGTCAGGAATGGGGTCCCGCGTGCCTTCTATCCAGAGCTGCAGCTCCCTTTTGAGCTTGCTCTGCTCTAATGCCAGTGGCAGCTTCCCTGGCCAAGGTTCTTAGTTATAGGTGAAGGAGGCAGCACAGGTGTCTTGTGGGGGAGAGGCCAGCAGTCCCTGGGATAGGGGTTGCAAAAGGATAGGAAAGAGGCTGAGGCCACACCTGATAGCATTTGTAACTCCAGTCTTCCATCCCCCAGCCAACCCCCATGACTCCTGACCCCTGGGTCCCAGCCTCTCAGCACCATGTTCTCTGCATCTGAGTAGGCAACTCTCCAAGGAGCCATGGCGGCAATAGCTGCTTCGAGGGACCACTTGCTGATCCTGGTATGGATGGCAGAGCACGTGTCATCAGGCAGTTGGCTATCTCTCAGATCATAGCACAATGGGGGGCCACCAGGAAACAGAGGGAAGGTAAAGGATTCCTCAGATAAGAAAGCGTTCAGGACTGGGAGCAGGACCTGTGGGTTCCACAGGCCAGGTCCGGTGGTTTGAGCTCTACTGGATTTGGGTTCCTCATGGACAAAAAAAGTTAGGAATAGCCTCAGCCTCATTGGATTAAATGAGATAATGATGGAAAAAGGGATTGAGACAGGCCTGACAGATCCCAGCTGTTGTGGCTTTTACCACTAGAATCCCTTTGTATGTTTAGTATTTTTCTCTCCCTCTCTTTTTCAAAAATTTGCTATAGGGTCAAAAATTTGCTATAGGGTGTGATAGAGGCAGAGAAAGAGAGAGAGAGGGAAAACAAGAAAGTACCCGCAGGGGGATGGCCATGCCACATTTCCTTCTCTTCCATTCTTCTCTCAGGATTTGGGGGATATACACATGTCTGGAGTATTCCTTAAGCCACTGGGTCCAGGATTTGAACCACGCAGTTGACCATGTGGGATCCAGCCATTTTAATTACCATGCCACTGGCTGGCCCTGTTTCTCTCTTTCTAAAGCTCCTCTGTGTGTATGGCCGGCAGCAGTGTCCACAGCCTCTCCTTCCTTGCTTGCCAGCGTGGATGGCTCTGTACCTCAGAGGTCGAGAGCGTGCTGGAGGAATGGGGCTGAAGAAGCCAGAGGCCCAGCTGGATTGACACTGGAAAGGCTGGGGAACTCATGGCTTTGAGAAAAATATCATATGCAAAAAGAAGATGGGTGGGGGGTGCTCCCTGGCTCAGCAGTAATCAGCTACTCAGAAGAAGCTAGATCCCACATAACAACCAGGTTTGAATCCCTGGCATAGTTAGTGTGAAACACACCAGGCACAAGCAGAAGTGCACAAGATTTGACAGGATGGAAGGCGGGAGAAAGGGAGAGTGAGACACGATGACATGCTGGAAAGAAAGCTTCTCTCTCTCTCACTTTCATGCATGTGTGCGCTATCATGAATAAAGAAAGGGATACACATTTTTAAGAAAGATAGGGCAGCCAGCGGCATGGTGGTTAGTGTGACTGGATCCCATATGGCCAACCGCATGGTTGAATCCTGGACTCAGAGGCTTGAGAACCTGCTAGGTATGTGTGGATGCACGCCCAAAATCCCAATAGGAGGGAGAGGGAGAAGGGACTGCAGAGTGTTTTCTCTCTCTGTCTCTCCCCAGTAAGCACACTTGCCCTCTAGCAAAAAAAAAAAAAAAAAGAAAAAAAAAAGATGATGGAGGAGGAGAAGGAGTTAGTGAGCAAACTTGAACAAAGAACTTGTGGAAGAATTTGGAGAAATTTCAGGAGCAGCAGACATGGGTAAGAAATGGGAAGAAAAGAAAGGGCTTTTCTGGGCAATATGCATGCACTTCTTTGGCGATCATTTATTAGAGAGGCTTCTGGAAAGATGTAAATAACTTTAGATGCTAGACTGATATTTCTTAAAATGTGTGAAGACAGAGTCTCAGAGTTAGTGTATATCATCCAAGAAGAGTTTCATAAAACTTCCCGAGGCAGACTTGTTCTAGAACTTTGCTCCCTATTTTTACGAGCCTTGTAAACAGCATGATAGGATCCCTGCTGCAGGATCTGGCTCTAGAACTATGGATGTCCGGAGAGCCAGACTCCTCCTCATTTAGCCATTCACAAGAGGCCACTGCTCTTCCAAATTCCTCCCAGAAGCTATCCCTGTCCCAGAGGAAACTTCCATTCTGCCTATGGACTCTGGAAAGTTCTCTGTGCCCAGACTCAGTTATCCTATAATCCTAGATCATCTGTCCCAGCAGCACCAGTTACTATGAGGATTACATGAGACAGTGAGCAAGAAAGTACTTTGCCCTGCGCATGCATGCCCAAAATCCCAACGGAGAGGGAATGGGGAGAGGGGATTGAGGCATGACCATGTCCCACTGTGGCGTACTTTCTCCCTCTCCCTCTCCCTCTCTGTCTCTCTGCCTTTCTCTGGCAAGCACACGTGCCCTCTAGGAACTTTAAGAGAGAGAGAGAGAGAGAGTAGGGAATCTGAAGCCAGATCAGGCTGCCTAGGTTCAAATCTTGGCTCTACTGCTTTATAGCTGTGTGACCACAAGCAAGTTATATGACATCTCTGAGCCCCAACTGTAAAACCAGGCTAAGAACATTATCTCCCCAAGGGGTTGGAATGAGGACTCAATGCCTTAATATTGTGTTAGAATAGCACTTGGCAGACCAGCAGATGGTGTAATGATTATGTCATTGTACTCCCACATGACCAACAGTGGTTTGAATCCCAGACCCAGAGGCTTGAACTCACATCAGGCATGTGTGCATGGGTGCACAGGATCCTGAGAGGAGAATGGAAGAGAAGGTATTGTGGCATGGCCATCCCCCCTAGGGGGGTGATTTCTTACTTCTGTCTCTCTGTCTTTTCAGCAAGCACACATGCCCTATAGCAAAAATCTCTCTTAAAAAAAAAAAAAAACAAAGAAGAAGAAGAAGAGAAAAGAAAGAAGAGCACTTGAGAGGCCAAATGCTGGTGCAGCAGTAAAGCAGCTGGACCTGTGTGGGAAAGACTTGGGACTGTGGCCTGAGGCCTTTGTTGAGTGCCCATGATTTGGGCTGGCTGATGCTGGGAGTGATTGTGGCATGAGGACCTTGTCAGAGGTCCCTGTCACACATGTGCTTACTCTCTCTCTCTCATGAAAGACACAAGCCAAAAAAAAAAAAAAAAAAAGGAAAGCACTTGGGCCAGCAGGTGGGGATCCTACATGGCTGACTTTGTGGTTTGAGTCCTAGACCTGGTGGCTTGAAAAACACGCCAATCATGTGTGTGTGCATGCCCAAAATCTCAAGAGAAGAATGGAAAAGGCACTGCAGGATGGCCATCCCCCCAGGGGGTGATTTCTCACTCTCCTCTCCTTCTCTCTGTCTCTCTCCAGCTAGCGCACACGAATCTAAAAACAAACAAACAAAAACAACACTTGGCCCATAGTGTGTCATGTGTTTGCGATTACTAGTCTAGCAAGGGTTATAGATAATGAAGGTAAACAAATAATTGTAGATTTTGATTGCCTTTTCTTTTCTTTTCTTGGAGAGGTTTTTGCTACAGGGCGCATGTGCTCACCAGAAAGACAGACAGAGACAGAGAGACAGAAAGCAAAAAATCACCACCACCACCACCACCACTGCCCTGGGAGCATGGCCATGCCACAATCTCTTCACCTCTATTCTCCTCTCGGGATCTTGGGCACGCACGCACATGCTCCTGGTGTGAGTTTAAGCTGCCAGGTCCAGGACTCAAACCACAGTTGACTGCATGGGAATCCAGCAACATAGCCATCACACCAACTGCTGGTCCCAACTGTGTGTTTTTTTTTTTTTAATAATTATTTTATTTATTA
>NW_006209345.1:3376719-3383602 GCF_000334495.1 Tupaia belangeri chinensis | reverse complement strand
TAAATTTACTATAGGGCATGTGCACTCACCAGAGAGAGACACAGAGAAAGAAGATGTTGGGGGGATGTAAAAAAGCAAGCTGCCAGGTCCGGGACTCGAATGGCGGGTGGCCATGTAGGAGCCCAACAGCTGACCTGGTGGTTGGTGTTTTGAAGGAAATGAACATCATGCTGTGAGAAACATCAGAGGGGGTAGAGGGGCTTTTCTAACAGAGTAGTCGGAAGGGCCTCTCTGAGGAGATGATGCCTTTAGGATGATGTATACGTGGAGGAAGCAGTCTTGGTGAGAACAGGGAAAACATTTAACATGCAGTGGGACCAGCAAGTAAGAGTCCCTGAGGTGGAAAATGCTTGGCAGGTGTCAGGAAGGAATGCCAGAAGGCCTAGGAGGTAGGAGCTCAGTGGGTGAGGGGGGTGGTGATGTGACAATTCCGAGAGACCAGCAGGGCCAGATCACACGGCTTGTGGCCCACAGTAAGGAGTTTGGCTTCTGCTTGGAATGCAGTGCACAGCCAGACAAGGGGTTTTCATTTTTAAAATTAGACTGAAGTGTATAATGCAGAAGAGTGTACAATGCCATGAATTTTCACCAAGTGGATACACCTAGGAGACTAGCACTAAGAGCAAACCTAGAATGTGACCAACACCCCAGAACTTCCTCCCCTTCCCGTCACCACCCCCATGGGAACCTCCACCCTGACTTCTGACAACACAGAGTAGGTTTGCCTGGTTTTGAACCTCCTGTGAATGGAATCATAGAGCATGTGTTGTTTTGTGTCTGGCTTCTCTCGCTCAGTGTTGTTTGTGAGATTCACCCACCGTTTATCAGTGGTTATAGTTTGTTTCTTCTCTTCCCTGCTCGGTATTCCATTATGTGGGTACCACAACGCATTTAAGCATTTGAGTGTTGATGGGCTTTGTGGTTTCCAGCTCGGGGCTTTTGTCAACATTCTAGTCCTGTCTTTAGCTGCACACACACATGCATTCTGCTCACTGAAGAGGTTTGAACATAAAATTGACAAGATATCATTTCATGTTCACTCCAGTCCCTGCATCAGCCCCCCAAGGTTACACCAGAACTGGACTAACCCCAACTTTACCTTTGGTTGTTCCAGTAGAAGCTCTTATGAGACTGTCCTCTATTATGCACTGATGGTGTGTCTAACTTCTCACTCCCCCAAACCTGAAACCTCGTCATTCCTCAAGCCTCTGTGTCCTCCAATAGAAATTGGTTTCAATTATATCAAAGCTACAAGTGGCTGTGAAGGTTAAGTTCAATGGGAAATGGCAGTCAAAGACCTTGGCCCAGTATAAAGACCTGTCCACCCCCACCTCCACCCCCAGGTCAGCACGTTCCTCTCTCTTTCAGGTCTAGGAAATCTAATAAAAAAAAACAAGGGCGCCCCCTATGGGTGAAGTGAAGCTGCAGCCCTCCCATTCCCCGGACTCCCTTGGAGCCCTAGGTTAAGAATGACTCCTTGCCACAAGACCAAAACAGATCCAGTCTCTACTGAGAAGACAGTTCCACAGGCAGAGCGTCGACGATCCGGACATCATCGGGCATCACTGCCGCCTTGGCAAACTCGCTCCTCATCTGGAATCCTCAGCCTTCTTCCCCACCCCACCCCACCGTAGATCTCAGAGAGACCTCTTCAAGTGCCTGCCCAGCCTGCTCTCCTGGTCGCAGTGCCCACAACACGTGCCACCTTCCCCCGCACACCCCACCCCTGCTAATGCATGCCGGGCCTCCTCGCCAGACTGCGCGGGCAGGGAGGGACCTGTCCCCTGTTCCCGGAAGATGGAAGATCGCCCACACCTGGCACTGAGCCCAGCGGGGGCGTGATAAATATCTCCTGAATGATTCATTCATTCTTTTGGGAGAGAAAGCATGACCCCTAAATGAAAGAATAGGGGTTCTGAGGTCACAGAGACTTGAGTCCAAGGTCGGGCTCTGACCTTTGGCTCTATGACCTCGGTGGCTTCTCTCAGCGTGTAAAAAATGGAGTGACTACAGCCAGTTAGGCCATTGTGAGAGGCTGAAGTAAGATGATGTTGTAAGGGACCAGAACTTAGCTTGTCTAAAGTAACAGCACAATCGCGGTGGGAAGGGATGGAATTGTCCACTCATGAAAGGGAAAACCCGCTGCGCCGCTTGGCGGTCTGTTTTCTTTGGTTCTCGGGAGGTGTGTAGTATCCCGCCCGTTATACAGATTTAAAAAACTGAGGCCTAGAAAGAGAAAGGGGTAAGGGGAACTGCAGGCTGGGGCTAGAACTCGGACCATCGATTCTGCGCCCAGCGCTAGGCCTGCTTCTGAGATCCCTGGTGTGCACAACCTCACCCCACCCTCGTCCGCGGGCCTGGGATTGAGGGGTTGGGCTTGGCTTGAGGCGCTCCCCGGGACCCTGGAGCGTGCTTGGGGATCTCCGGCTCAGACTCCGGAAGCACCGCTCCTGGGAGCAGAGAAAGCGCTCGAGGTTGTCACTTTAAATTAAAAAAGGAGCGGGCGGGAGGGCGAGCGCGAGGGAGCGCGCGGCGGGCTCCTGGGAGCGTGCCCGGACTGCGGCGCAGCTCCAGTCCGCCGCCCCGGCCCGGCCGAGCCCCCAGCTTGCGCCGCGCTCCTCCAAAGCAGGCGCCCGGCGACACTGCAGGGGTGGCGTTGCCGCCAGCAGCTGGGCTTGGCGCCGGTGCCTGAGAGCTGCGGGAGGCGGGCCGGGAGCCTCGAGCCCCGACCGGAACCCGAGCCCGAGCCGGAGCAGCGGCCCCACCGCGGAGCCGGGGTGAGCACGCACCTGCCAACCTCAGCGCACCGCCAGGATACACGTCCTGCCCGCGGACGCACGCAGTCCCCTTCCTCGCACCCGGACCCCCAGGCCCCGTGCACTCTGTGCGCCTGCACCTCGCGAAGCGCTTGCACACGAACGCAGGGCACAGCGCACGCCGGACGCCCTTCCTCGGCCCAGCCACTCCGCGCACTGCGCATCGCATCGCGCCCTGCACGCCGGCCCAGCGTGTGCACACACGCGACTTACCCCTCCATTTACACGCCTCCGTTTACACGCCTCCGTGCTGAACGCACACCCCTCACTCTCACACTCAGCGCCCTAACTGTCCCCACTGCCCCTGCTCCAGCTTCACACCCCCTCCTGGCTCCCGGGTCAGCCCCCCCCCCTCCGGTCCCCATATACCCTGGAGTTCCAGAGGCAGGAGCACTAGGTCTTCAGGAACTGTCCCAATCCAGAGGGGAGCGTCACTCTCCATCCCCAGATTGTGTTGTGTGAAGAGCCAGAGGACCCTCAGCCTTCTGGATCTGTGGATTTCAGCTGACTGAGGGCAGAGTGGGGCTGAACATGGGGACTGGAAGCCAGGCCTGCCAGTGGAAATGCCCAGAGCCAGCCATCCAAGTATGCCCCCTTCCAGGAGCTGCAGAGGCACTGTGTGTCCCTCTTCTTAGTCAACCAGGCCACTCCATCTAAAGAGCATGGTCAATCTGCCCCCTGGAATGCCAGTCCCTTCCCCTAGTCAAGGGTGACAACAGTGCTTCCTATTAGGCATGGGAAAGCCGAGGCCCGAGAGACAGCTGGAGACCCACTTAAAACAGCCTGTCTGAAGAAACGTTGGGATAGTACCCAGGTCCCCTGCCTTCCCACTCTGAAATCTGAAACCTTTCCCAAGCAGCCACGGGAGCTGGAGCTCCCAGCCCGGGCTTTGAACCTGGACTCTGCCTCTTATCAGCTCTGGTGACTACGACAAGTCATCTCCTTGCACCTCAGTAGTCTTACCAGAAGAAGGGACAGAGTAGCAGCCCCCTCAGAGGGCTGCAGTGGCAAATTCAAATGCTTAGCACATAATAGGTGCCCAATAAATGCCAGCCACTGCCGCCACCACCTCTCCCTTGCCAGTCTATGCTATGGCCTTTGTGGGTTGTTTGGGGGTTGACGACAGGATGCGGTTATCCAGAAAGTGTGTGGGGGAGGGAGAAGGTTGAGCAGGGAAGGTGCTTGAAAAGGTTTTCAAACCTAAAGGTTCTCAAAAGGCTCAATCTGTACGGTTGAGGCTCCCCTGTACTGGCCCCCTAATCATTCCCACTACCTCTCCCCCGCTCAGAGTGAGGGGAGTGAGGCAGAACCATGATGTGAGGACATTAAGCAAGGAGATGGGGGAGTGGGGAGCAGAGAAATGAGGTCCTTCTCCCCTGCCAGAGCATAAAATTCCTGGAAAGCCATTTCTCTGACAAGCCCAGGAGGGGGCCCCTAGCATGGGTAGAGTCCAGCAGAGCCAGGTGGTGGCTCCCCCCACCCAACTCCCACCCCGGAAGGGCCTGATCAGGAGTCAGCATAGTGGCCAAGCACCTTGGCTTAGATCCCAGGGTTGCTACTCACGGGCTGAGTGATCCAGCGCCCAGCTTCTTCATCTGTGGAATGGGGACCCATTCATCCATTCAGTCATCAGGTCTCTATTATATGCCTACTGTGTGTCAGGCACAGTGCCAAGCAGTTAGCGCATATTATGTCTACATGCAAACAGCAATAGAAGGCATCGCAAGGTAAGGAAAACTGAGCTGGAATTTGAATCTAGAGCCGTTTTCAATGAGCAGCACAGCATTAGGGGTTTGGGACTGAACAAATAGGTTGGGTAGGGAGGGGTGCAGAAGGAGGAAGGAGCTGAGCAGTCTTAAGAGCTCAGAGGAGGGTCTGGAGCAGTTCTGGCTGGCCTCTGCTGGGCTCTTTCCTGTGTGTCAGTAGCTTCAGGAAGCTCTGGTCACTGGCTGCACTAGCCTCTGGTTGGCCTTGTCAGCATCCTATTCCTAGCCAAAGCCACAGCCCCTCCACCTGGCAGATCTCCAGGCTGCCAGCAGGAGCCCACTGAGGTCATTTCAGGAGAGATGGAATCAGAGGGTCTTGGAGATAGAGAATAAAGTCCTTAAGAGTGGCACCTGCTGCAGAGCCAGATCTGGCTCAGTCCCTCCACTCGCCGGATGGGTGACCTTGGGCCAATTCGCTGCCCTTCTCTGAGCCTCTCTTTTCTCTTCTGTGGAGTAGGGACAACAGGATTTTCCTCATGAGGGTCTTGGGAGTAATGGGGAAGGTACACATGATGCCAGTGGCACTGGGCTGCCCCTGCTAATGAAAGAGGTACTGGACCAGGCAGCAGGCATGCCGCCAGGCCCAGCCCCACCACTGCTCACTGTGTGGCTTTAGGAAAGTCACTGAAACTCTCTGAGACTCTCCTAGCTCATCCAAAGTACACTTTCAAGGGTCACGAATAGAAATGCTTCCAGAGGTCAGCAGTTTCTAGAAGTGAATAGAAGGATAAAAAGGACCAGGCCTGAGACCAAGAGCAAGAGCTT
Source organism: Tupaia belangeri chinensis (assembly GCF_000334495.1). Taxonomy (NCBI): domain Eukaryota; kingdom Metazoa; phylum Chordata; class Mammalia; order Scandentia; family Tupaiidae; genus Tupaia; species Tupaia belangeri. Next base: position 3,378,255 of record NW_006209345.1, on the reverse strand, counting down.
ATTGTTGGAAGGAGCAACCTGCTGAGCTCCAAATGTGTTATTATTAGGTGGTGAGAGGGATGCAGACCTATTGTCCCCAGATCTAACCTTTCAAGGAAAGCTGGAAATCCTTTTTTTCCCTTTGAAATCTGATTTTAGTGGGAAATTCCCAATTTTTAAATGTTGGCAACTCACTGAAATTGAAGACGAAACTCATCTGCAGGCTGGCAGTGCTGCCCACACAATGTCTCTGCTGAGACGAAGGGTGAGGGAACCTGTCTGGACTATCGCCAGGCCAATAACCACAGCAGCTAATATTTGCCAAGTGCAACCACACTCACCTTCTCATTCTGCCCTCCTGGCACCCTCACAGGCAGTCATGAGCCCTGTTTTACAGATGGCACAACCGAGGCTCAGCAAGGCCACTGAGAGGGCAAAGAGCAATGCGGCTCTTTGTGCTGCCGACTCCAGACCCTGTGCTCAGACCAACTCCCGGCAGGAACCTTGCCAGCTCTCCCACCTTATTACATTTTCTTCTCCCTTGACTCAGGCATGTGTGCTCTGGCTTATAGAAAGGTTAGGACAGTACCCAGGCCCCCCTTGCCCTCAACAGGGACCACAACTGGAACTTCTGTCTAAGAATGTGCCTAGCAGTCATTCATACCTTTACCAAAATTACAGGAAGGAGTGTTATGATGATGGGAAGGGGAGAAGCAGGCAGTGAGGGAGTCTAGGGTTGCGCTAGACTCGCCTTAGAAGACTAGGGGCCTCTGACAGAGGTCTGAAGCAGCATGCAGTTCCGTCCTGTACTATGCATCCCACGTTCTGGAGTGTGCCTTGCCACGTAAACCTGGCTAGCATGCTGCTGGCATCAGCTATCCCAGCTTGGCCTTGCTCTTGCAAACTCAGCTTGTGCCAGGTGAGCAGGAAAGAAAGTCGATGCCATTATCAGATTCCCAGCAGGGCAAAAGCAAGCTGGCATGTGCATTTCAGTGTGTCCAGACCCCCTTCTGCCAGCATGTGGGCCACCTTAGGCTGTACACAGTGACCCACTTGATTGCAGAGTCTTAGGAAACTTTTCTGGAAAGTTAGAAACATGGAACCAGGCGGCCTGGGTTGTCTACTGTATACTGGGTGGCCTGGGACAAATTACCTCCACACCTTAAAACTCTCATCTGCAAACCAGAGATAATAATAGTACCTACCTCATGGGGTTGTTTTGCGGATTAAATGAAGTCATATCTATGCAAAGTGCTTCGAATTGGGCTTAGTGTGTAAGAAGTGCTCTATTATTATCATTATCTCCAGCCCAGGGCCCAGAATGAGCTGGCACTCAAGTCAAGATGGGGGAAGCCCTTCCTGGTTTAACACCTCCCTCCCATCACCATGACAACTACATCTTGTGGGTGTAGGGCAGCATCAGGAGAGCTGGGAGCCAGGAGCTGGCTGTGCACCCTTGTCTGCCCTGCTTCTCAAAGGCCCTTGCCCCAGGGCTTACAGTGCTGAATAACCCTTACTGGACCAAAGCACTCCAACTTCTCGACTCCAAAGCCACAG
>NW_006209345.1:3361155-3376706 GCF_000334495.1 Tupaia belangeri chinensis | reverse complement strand
GTGGAACCTCTGGATTCCAGAAAATGTTGAGTGTTTCCTCATCACCTTGTGACTTGACCCCAGTCTTCGCCAAAGGGAGTCTTCAGAATGCCTCAAGGGACAACACATTACAAGCCACGCCTCAGGAGCCTTTTTCACTATGCCTGAATGGTGTTTATATTTTTTGTGGATTCTATGAAACATCTAATAATCAGAAAACTCCACATTAAAAATTCAGGGTGGCTTTTCTTTCAAGAGCCAGAAGGTCCAGCAATACCATGTTGACGTCCTCGCTGGAACTGAGAAGTAGCTGCCCTGGGGCCAGGCCAACTCTGCGGTCCCGACCTCACTCTGGTGTCACTCATTTACTTTGCCTTACCTGCCTGCAAGCTTGCCAGTGCCCACCCACTTAGAACATGCCTGTGAGGTTCACCTCTTAGCAACAACAATAATAAAACAATGAGCAGTCATCTGGGCGCAGGTAATGGCTTATATGGGCTCTCAGATCTGTTTCCTTTTCTTTTCTTTCTCTTCTTCCTTTCCTTCTCTTCTCTTTTCTCTTCTCTTCTCTCTCTTCTTTTCAATTGCCAGAGGGCACCTGCACTTGCCAGAGACAGAGAGAGAGAAAGCACCTCCCCCACAGTGGGGCATGGTCATGCCACAATCCCTTCTCCTCCATTTCTCCATCCTGTTAGGATTTTCAGCATGTCACACCAGGTGTTTTCAAAACCACTGAGGCTGGGATTTGAACCACAGTCAGCCCTGTGGGATTTGGTTTCCTTAACACTAGGTGACAGGGCCAGCCCTCCTAGACCTTCGAGAACAACTTAAAACTCAGCAGTTCATAAAACCTGGAATGGAGGGTAAGATGGGAAAGAAGCCATCCCGAATGGGGAAAGGACTGATAGCAGATCCTTTTTTTTCTTTCCTTTCTAATATAAACAGGCACATTCGAGTAAAGACTGGTGAACATACTAACGGGCCTGCTCTAATGAGTAACTGAGAGTCGCTTCCCATCAGCCTGCTGTGGTTACAATGGAAATGAGGTAGGGCTGCAGATTTAGCAAATACATATGCAGGGTGCACGGAGACACTGAAGATAAGCAACAGATAATCTTTTAATATGAAGGGACTTCAAACAGTTTGTAGAAAATGGAATTAGGGTACAAGTTTATTTTAGTGCAAAAAGTTTTGAAATCCACACATAGTTTTTTCATCATACATATTTTCTATGAATTTTTGAGGACACGCCTCCCCCATTGTGTATGTCCCATGCAATATTTGGGATATCCTATACAAAGAACTTACCTGAAATACAAATGTCACTGGGCTTTCTGTGTGTTTCATCTGACAACCCTGAAAGATAGTCTTAGAATATTAAAAAAGAGTCTTTGGGGCCAGCAGGCAATGTGGTGGTTAAGCAGCTGGACCCCCACATGGTCGATCACAGTTCAAGTCCTGGACCTCGCGGCTTGAAAAACAGTGTGTGTGCATGTGTGTCCAAAATCCTAAGAGGAGAATGGTGGAGAAGAGATTGCAGTGTGGCCATCTCCCCTGGGAGGAGATTTCTCTCTTTCTATCTCCAGCAAGCACATGTAGCCATATGCCCTATAGCAAAAATCTCTCTCTCAAAAAAAAAAAAAAAAAAAAAAAGCCTTAAACATCTTTTCTTTTTTTTCCTTTTCTTTTTTTGAGAGATTTTTGCCGTAGGCCACATGCACTGGGGGTGGGGGAGAGCAGACAAAGTGAGAGGGAGTGAAAAATCACCCCCCAGGGGGATAGCCACGCTGCAATCCTTTCTCCTTTATTCTCCTGGGACTTTGGGGACACAGCGTGATTTTGAAGCCATTGGGTCCGGGATTTGAATCGCCATTAGCCATGTAGGAGTCCAGCAATGTAACTGCTATACCATCTGCCGGTCCCAAATACCACTTTTTAAAATACAATTTGTAGAAACACTTACTTTTGACCAGGCTCCTCAGAGCTGAGTGTGAGCTCTGGATGACAGACATATGGACACTAAGGGAGCCAGGACACAGGGTTGGAGTTGGTGACCCTCTGCAGCCCTTTCTGCTAACTCATTTTCTTTCCATTACAGCCACTGCAGCAGGCACCATGGCGGTGGACGTGGCAGAGTATCATCTGAGTGGTGAGTCCTCATGGCAAGTCCCTCCTTGGATCACACCAGCAGCAGACCTTCTGGGACTACCCGGGGTGGGAGGTATCAGGGGAACATGAATACTGGCTCTGCTTTACTGGCAAAGGTGGTCAGTAACTTGTGCAAGGTCACACAGCCTTGGCGATACCAAGCTTCATCCAGTCTGAGGTCTCCTTGTCTTTCCACTCCGTTGGCTCCTTCCTGCCAAAGTGACTTCATCCATTTGACTTGAGGGGATCCCCTTGTCCCACTGCTCCCTGAGAATGAGCCTGTGACATGAAATTCACTTACCTAGAGCTTTCCTGAAGCTTGCCAGGTAGCCAAGTGAGGAAACCCAGGAAGGTTAATGTTAGATTCAAGGAACATCAAACTCTGAGATCACCCAGGCCAGTAATGGCAATGTGGCCCCCACCTTTCCACCCTGTGCCCCAGGAGACACAGCTAAGCGCTCACAGACTCAAACTGGGGATGGCTGCAAGGCTTCAGGTATAATCAGCAGCCTCTTCAATTGATGACAGGCAATCTCAGGGTTGAAATTGATGCCCCTTCTTTTCTCCTGTGTTCCTCTCCCCATTTACAGAGGGCAAGGGGCAGTGAGTAGGTAACAGGGTCAGGATATGAACCCAGGTCTCCCAACTCCAAGGGCTCCCCATATTACCTCTCCTTCTCTAACACAGTCCCAAGCTAGCCCAGGGCTGAGCCGAAGGGTGGATCAGAGCCACCTTTCTCAACCCTCAGCCAGGAGTCCTCATTTTTACCTGTAGGTTCCCAGATCTTGGCTAATGTCCTAGGGCATTTGCCTTGGGCAAATGATGGAACACCTCTGAGCCTCTGCTTACTCATCTATAAACAGAGGACACTGAAGCCTGCCTCAAGGGCTGTTGGGAAGATTCAGTAAGCTGATGTATGTGATGCGCCCAACACAGTAGGGATCAATTCCAGGACCTTACATGCATCGTTTCCTTTGCCTGGAGTTCTTCCCTGCTTTTGCCTGGCTAAGCCCTTGGGTCTGGGGTGGAGGTTGGTCATAAGCATAGATTTGAAGCAAGACTGTCGACTGTCTGGTAGGGAATCTCTCCTGTGCTCCTCAGCTTCCTCATCTGTAAAATGGGGGTAATACTAGAACCTACCTCACAGGATTGCTCCATGGACTCTAGGGGTTAACACATGCGAAGTGCTGAGAACAGGGCCTGGCCAATAGTAAACAGTGTTTTATAAGAGGAGCTATTATTATTCCTCCACCACCTCCTGTTCATTTATGGTCTTATCTTAGACCTCACTTCCCTTGAGAATTCTTCCCATATTGCCCCAAGGCTGGCACTTGATTAAACCCATCAATATTTATTGATAAATATGAATTGTTACTTCATACCACCTGCCTAGGGTGTTTCCTTTTGTGTCTTCAGCCCTGTCCCTTTTCTGCCATCTGAAGCGTGGGTTTCATTCCTTTGGCCTTCTAGATGCTCCACACAGGGGAGCCTGGCACAGCTTTGACACCTCGCCGTGCTCATCACCCACTTAGACCTGTTCCTGCCCTCTGGCCAGCTCTTTGCTACCAACCAGTCCCACAGTGACCTGGCTGGGACAGGAGTGCATTTCACTCTCTAGTGCACCAGGTGTTTGCCCATCCCATCCTCTGTTCACCAGCTTCCAGAACATTCTGAGCCTTCTCAAGGCTGGGCTTGGGCCCCTCTGTGGAACTCTTCGTTGTGGTTCTCTTTACCTGGTAGATTACATCCCATCCACGATGGTAGAAGTCAGGAAAAGGGTTTACTCATGGCCCCTCCATCCGTGAAACCTGCTCTTTATGACTGTCCTTGGTCTGTCTAGCCCCTCTCCATATTGTGTGGTTTTCACACATCAAACTTGTGTAGTCATACCCTGTTGGGGATTGATTTTTTTTTTTTTCTCCCTTAATGCCGGAAGTGTTTCTCCACATTGCCATAATGCTATCTCGATGACCTCAATTGTCATTCTCAAAAGCCAGTCACATTTCCTAAGACAGCACCACTCCTGGTAGATTACATCCCATCCACGATGGTAGAAGTCAGGAAAAGGGTTTACTCATGGCCCCTCCATCCGTGAAACCTGCTCTTTATGACTGTCCTTGGTCTGTCTAGCCCCTCTCCATATTGTGTGGTTTTCACACATCAAACTTGTGTAGTCATACCCTGTTGGGGATTGATTTTTTTTTTTTCTCCCTTAATGCCGGAAGTGTTTCTCCACATTGCCATAATGCTATCTCGATGACCTCAATTGTCATTCTCAAAAGCCAGTCACATTTCCTAAGACAGCACCACTCCCACCACGCTCTGCACCTAGGTGGGACTTTAGGCTGCTTCCAGATTTCTGTGTTTATAAATATAGCCTCGGTGACTCATACCAGATAGAGAACTTGTTGGGATTTTCCCCTTAGAATAAATTTGCTAAGGTGGACCACTGGAAGGGAGATATTGGGCCATCATCTCTGTTTTCTGGATGAGGAAACCGAAGCCCAAGAGGTGGGGTGCACTGCCTGAGAGTCAAGAAGCCTGCCCCCAGTCTCTGCTAGTCCTCAGCTCCATGAGCTTGAGCAGAGAAACAGATGTGCCCTGAGCCTCTCTCTGCTGCAGTTTTTCTTGCCTAGGAAGCAGGAGTAGGGTCTCATAGGGCATTTGGTGCTGGCACGCATCAGTAGTGAAGGCCAACAGTGTTCCTCAGGAATGGTCATGTGGACTCTGGCTAAGGGCTCCCCCTACTGGAGGGGCCACCACACTGTGTGGCTCCTCCCCCAGTGAGGAACCACTCTCTTCCCGAGTGTCTCACTCTCTTCACCCTGTGCTCTACTCATTCTGGGGAATATTCCTCTTCTGTTCTTCCTGCCCTAAGCTCCCAACCCCTGTGCCTTGGCCTGGCACACTTCTCACTCCTCTTCATGTCTCAGCTTACATGCCTCTCTTCCAGGAAGCCTTCTTGCTGCTCCTGTCAGGATTCCTGGTACCTTGTTTTGGCTATTAATTTACCTACTCTCCCCCACCCCCTGAACTGTGATCTACTTAAGGACAGGGACTGGGGCTGGGGCTGACTGACCCAGCACTGGCTTCCCATGCCCACAGGGTGCTGGCACATAGCAGGTGCTCAGTGCATGTGTGATGATAAATCTCCATCCCTGGGACCAGCAGATGGCATAATGGTTACATCGCTGGACTCCCACGTAGTCGACTACAGTTCGAGTCCCAGACCTGGAGGCTTAAAACTCACGCCAGGTGCATATGTGTGTGTGCCCAAAATTCTGAGAGGAGAATGGAGAAGGGGTTGCAGAGTATTCATCCCCCCTGGGGGGTGATTTCTCACTTTCTGTCTCTCAGTCTCTCCAGTGAGCACACGCACCCTATAGCCAAAATCTCTCTTTAAAAAAATGAAAAATCTCCACCTCTGGGGACCAGCAGTTAGCGTAATGGCTATGTCACTGGACTCTCATGTAGTCAACCGTGGTTCAAGTCCCAGACCCGGTGGCTTAAACTCACACCGGGCGTGTGTGTATGGTTGTGTGCACAAGATCCTGAGAGGAGAATGAAGGAGAAGGGATTGCGGCGTGGCCATCCCCCTCTAGGGGGATGATTTCTCGCTTTCTGTCTCTCTGTCTCTCTCTGTCTTTCTGGTGAACGCACGCACCCTATAGCAAAAACCTCCCCCCCCCAAAAAAAAATCTTCAGCTCTGCATGTCCTCCTCTCTCCACCTTGCTGTTAGGGAACTGCTGTGGGTCAAGACCAGGTTGGACAGTGGTCACCCCTGCTTGCTCTGGAGTCTGGTAGTCAGTTAGAATCCCAGCATCACCCCTTACTGTCTCTGTGACCTTGGATGAGTTCTTTCATCTTTTTGTACCTCAGTTTCCCCATTTGAATTAGGTATAGAGGCAATCCTGAAAATAGTTCAGAGAACTGTGTTTGTCAACAGGGTGATTGGCTGTAAATGAACCGTGATCTCTCACTGGCTTCCTTTGTCTGACTAGGTTTCCTAGTCAAGGGAGACAGGATCTTTCAACATGTATGGTCCCACTACGTGCCAATCACTGTGCTATGACTCGCCAACACAGTCAAGGAGTAGTTAGTCACTATGTTTGGGGACAGCGAAGCTCAGATACAGAAAGTTACTTACTCGTCAGTGAAGAAAAAGCATTTAAACAGCTGGATTCACCTCCAACCCTGCATAGTCTGAAGCCACCTCTTAGTTCAGCTGCGTGTTTATTTGTTTTTGGTAAAAGATCTGTTGAGAAACAAAGTTCTCATATGACACAATTTACCTACCTAAACAGTACCATTTGGTGGGGCTTAGTCTATTGTACAGCCATTGGCACAATTTTTAGAATATTTTCTTTTTTAAAAAAGAATTATTTTACAGGAACCAGCAGTTAGCATAATGGCTATGTCGCTGGACTCCCACATAGTCGACCGCGGTTTGCGTCCCGGAGCCGGTGACTTAAAAACTCATGCCGGGCACGTGTGCGTGTGTGCCCAAGATCCTGAGAGGAGAATGGAGGAGAAGGAATTGTGGCGTGACCATCCCCCCTGGGGGGTGATTTCTTGCTTTCTGTCTCTATGTCTCTCTCTGTCTGTCTGGCGAGCGCATGCGCCCTATAGCGAAAACCTCTCAAAAAAAAAGAATTATTTTATTTAACATTATTTATTTGTTTGTTTGTTTTAATTTGATCAGAGAGGGACATAGCGCGCGTGTGCGAGAGAGAGAGAGAGAGAGAGAGAGAGAGAAAGTGAGAAAGCAAGCCGCCACGTCTGGGACTCGAACCTCAGTTGGCTATATGGGAGTCCAGCACCTTTAACCACCACACCACCTGCTCGCCCCTTTAGAATATTTTCTAGGGACAAGCAGTTGGCATAATGGCTCCTATGTAGTCACTGGACTCCTATGTAGTCGACTGCAATTCGAGTTCCGGACCCGGTGGCTTAAACTCACGCCGGGCACGTGTGCACGCATGCCCAAGATCCTGAGAGGAGAATGGAGGAGAAGGGATTATGGCATGGCCATCCTCCCTGGGGGGGTGATTTCTCACTTTCTGTCTCTGTCTCTCTCTGTCTTTCTGGCGAGAGCACATGCCCTATAGCAAAAACCTCTCCTCCAAAAAAGAGAATATTTTCTAATCAATTTTTAGAAAATTTTCTTTACCTCATAAAATAATTCATATTCCCCCAAACGTCTCCCACCCCTTGACATCACTAGTTTACTTTCTGTCACTGTAGATTTGCTTATTCTGGACATTTCCTATAAATAGAGTCATACACCTTGTAGCTGCTTTCACTTACCTTTTTTTCTTTTTTTTCCGTTTTAATTTTACTATAAAGCACATACACTTGCCCAGGGAGAGACAGAGAAAGTGAGAAAGCACTCCCCCAGAGGAGTGACCACTCTGCAACCCCTTCTTCTCCCTTTTCTTCTTGGGATTTTGAGCATGCATGCACACACACACCTGGCAAGTCGTTCAAGCTGCCAGGTCTGGGACTCAGACCACACAGTGAGCCATGCGAGATCCAGCTGTCTTAACCACCCCGGCTGGCCCCACTTAGCGTGTTTGTAAGGTTCACCCATGTGGTACTTCATTCCCCTTTGTTGCCAAATAACATTCCATTGTAAAGATGTGCTACATTTGGGGAACCAGCAGTTAGCGTAATGGCTATGTCGCTGGACTCCCACATAGTCGACCGCGGTTCGTGTCCCGGACCCGGTGGCTTAAAAACTCACGCCGGGCGCGTGTGCGTGCGTGCCCAAGATCCCGAGAGGAGAATGGAGGAGAAGGGATTGCGGCATGACCATCCCCCCTGGGGGGTGATTTCTCGCTTTCTGTCTCTATGTCTCTCTCTGTCTGTCTGGCGAGCGCACGCGCCCTACAGTGAAAATCTCTCAAAAAAAAAAATTTAAAAAAAGATGTGCTACATTTTATGTAGCACTTGATGAACATTGGATTGTTTTAGATGAGATCTGAGGCAAAAACAGAGTAAAAATGAAGTCATTTCTTTTTCTCCCCCAAATCTCCTTCTTCTTTCCCCAGACTCCACAAGGCTGCTCTGATTATGTGGAGGCAAAAGATCTTATGAAGTCTGTGAGATCAGAGAACTGAAGGGGCAAGAATAACCCTATCTGTTCCAAGCCTAGGGAGCAGCTAACCATGCTCACAGCTCTCCGTCTGCTCCAGTCAGGCGTCTCCCCCGGTAGAACTGTACGGTTTTGTAGAAAGGGGGGTGGAAGCAGAAATCACAGAATGTCTGTCTTGTTCAACTCTTAGCATAAAGGCTGGCACATAGTCAGCACTCCATAGATATTTCCTCAATGAATAAGTAAGTCTGTGCTGAATCAGCTCCCTGCTCCCTGCGTGGGTCTGTAACCACTAGGGGGCCCCTGGGCCCACTAATGAGAGGCTTCTCTTGTCTTGCAGTCATCAAGAGCCCCCCTGGCTGGGAGGTGGGTGTCTATGCTGCAGGAGCCCTGGCACTGCTGGGAATAGCAGCTGTGAGCCTGTGGAAGCTCTGGACATCTGGAAGCTTCCCCAGTCCCTCCCCATTCCCAAATTACGACTACAGGTACCTTCAGCAGAAGTATGGAGAGACCTACACAGAGGCCAGGCAGAAGGTGAGGCTTCTGTCCCCACAGAGCAGAGCTTACTGCATCTCTTGGACATCTGCTAAAGACTATGCATGTGGCCATGCGATGTTCCTATGTCCCTTGTTCTCACCCCTAGAGAGCACCCACCTGGAATGCCCAGCGACCTGGCACACGGGGACCGCCCAGTCGCAAAGGCAGCCTCAGCATCGAGGACACCTTTGAGAGCATCAGCGAGCTAGGGCCCCTGGAGCTGATGGGCCGGGAGCTAGACCTAGCCCCCTATGGGACTCTCCGGAAGTCCCAGTCGGCTGACTCCCTGAACTCCATCTCCTCTGTGAGCAACACCTTTGGGCAAGACTTCACACTGGGCCAGGTGGAGGTGAGCATGGACTATGACGGGGCCTCCCACACCCTGCACGTGGCCGTGCTGCAGGGCAAGGACCTCCTGGAGCGGGAAGAAGCCAGCTTCGAGTCCTGCTTCATGCGCGTCAGCCTCCTGCCCGACGAGCAGATCGTGGGCATTTCTCGGGTAAGTAGAGCTGGGGAAGGGGAGGGGTATGCCCTGGGCTCCCTAGAGTCCTCCTCAGGTCTGCTGGGCCAGGCAGGAGTCTAAGAGGCATGAGAGAGAGATCTGGATGCTGATCTCAGAGCCGAAGGTGTAGACCGTAGTGAGGACAAAAGTGGATTGGGGAAGCGCCTGAGGGCTGCCCTCGTGCGCAGTCTCAGCCCTGTGCCACATGACACAGAGGGTGGTAACTGTCCATTTTCATACTGCCCCTATGTCACCATGGTGTCCTGGTGGGAAAGGACTAACTGGAGGAGAACTTAAGAACAGGACTTGTGGGACCAGCAGATGGCATAATGGTTATGTCGCTGGACTTCCACGTGGTCGACCATGGCTTGAGTCCTGGACCTGGTGGCTTAAAATTCATGCCGGGTGCATGTGTGGGCATGCCCAAAATCCTGAGAGGAGAATGGAGAAGGTCCCACACCCTGCACGTGGCCGTGCTGCAGGGCAAGGACCTCCTGGAGCGGGAAGAAGCCAGCTTCGAGTCCTGCTTCATGCGCGTCAGCCTCCTGCCCGACGAGCAGATCGTGGGCATTTCTCGGGTAAGTAGAGCTGGGGAAGGGGAGGGGTATGCCCTGGGCTCCCTAGAGTCCTCCTCAGGTCTGCTGGGCCAGGCAGGAGTCTAAGAGGCATGAGAGAGAGATCTGGATGCTGATCTCAGAGCCGAAGGTGTAGACCGTAGTGAGGACAAAAGTGGATTGGGGAAGCGCCTGAGGGCTGCCCTCGTGCGCAGTCTCAGCCCTGTGCCACATGACACAGAGGGTGGTAACTGTCCATTTTCATACTGCCCCTATGTCACCATGGTGTCCTGGTGGGAAAGGACTAACTGGAGGAGAACTTAAGAACAGGACTTGTGGGACCAGCAGATGGCATAATGGTTATGTCGCTGGACTTCCACGTGGTCGACCATGGCTTGAGTCCTGGACCTGGTGGCTTAAAATTCATGCCGGGTGCATGTGTGGGCATGCCCAAAATCCTGAGAGGAGAATGGAGAAGGGTTTGCGGTGTGGCCATCCCCCCCTACAGGGTGATTTCTCACTTTCTGTCTCTTTGTCTCTCTCTGTCTCCAGTGAGCACACATGCCCTATAACAAAGCAGCAAAAATCTTTCTCCCTAAAAAAAAAAAAAGAACAGGACTGGTTAGAGAAGGGTAGGAAATGAGCAGAGCTCAGGGTAGAGTGGTTCCGTGTCTGGTAACAGGAGGGGCCATTCCACACAAGTCTGAAGGGATGGGGGGGGGAGGGTGAAGTAATGACCCAAGAGCAGAGAAGCATGTGGAGAGGGCTACCATGATAGGAACTGTGCCCTGTGAAAAAGGGACAGTCAGCCCACAGTAATACACAGAGAAAGACGTCAGGAAATAAGCCCCGACCTCCCGCTGACCTCGAGCTCCCTTCTGGTGACCCCTAGTCACTAATTCCTCCAGAAGCCAGGGGCCAAAGAAGCCTATAGAAGTCAACTCCTGGGGCTGAAAGCTGAGTAGGTAAGGACAGAGAAAAATCCTGAGGGGTGCCAGGGGGCACCCAACACCCTCTCTACACTTTCTGCTGTCCAAGAGGAAGCCAAGCCAATAGTAGACACACCCAGCTGCCCAGCAATGGGACCTGGGGGGCCAGTCAGATGCTGAGGTGTCCTCTGAGATGGGCAAGGTTGACATGTATGACCTCTGACCAGAGTGTGCGGACCAAGTGCCTTCTGAGCCTTTGGAGACCTAATTGGGTTTGCCGCTTTTAACACACAGAAAATGACTGGCAGGACTGGCTCATAGCCTAGTGGTTAAGAGAGCTGAGCCCCACATGGCTGACTACATGGTTTGAATCCCAGCCCCAGCAGCTTGAAAAATACACACAGGCGTGTGTGCTTGTGTGTGTGTGTGTGTGTCTCAAGTCCTAAAATGATGGTACAATGGAGGAGAAGGGACTACAGCATGACCACACCCCATTGGGGGTGCTTTCTCCTTCTCCCTCTCCCTCTCTGTTTCTCAATCTCTCTCTGGCTAGCACACATGCCCTCTGGCAATTAAAACAAAGAAGGAAAAAAGAAGAAGAAAGTTGGCTGACTCAGAGGTGGACACTCTCTCCTACGCCAGCCTACTCCCATTACCTTGGGAGGACCTAGGACTGACCACCAGCCTATATATGTAGGATACCAAGAAGGGGTGACCCAGCTTTCAAGAGGTAGTATACTGGGTGGTAGGAGCAGGACCCTGGAGCCTGACTGGCTGGGTTCAAGTCCCAGTCCTACCACTTTCTAGCAGTGTGACCTTGAGCAAATCATTTAAGCACTCTGTGACCCTGTTTCCCCACCTGTCATAATGGGTATCATAATGACTTAAGAAGGGATAGGTTAATACACATAAAGTCCTGAGCCCAGGCCTTGGTAAGTGCTCAGTGGTAGCCTCTCAGGACCACGGCAGGCTCCTGTCAAGCCTGCCCCACACTGCCTGTGGCCTGGGCTACCTGCAGAGTCAGGGTTCAAACAGCCCTCGAGGAGGGACGTTGGCAGTCATTAGTCATGACAAGTGCTTACAGCTGGGTTTATAGAGGCCAACACATTCATGATTCCCTCATGAACTCCCTGAGGCTGACAGGACAGACTTTAGGGCACCTCACAGATAAGGAAACAGGCTCAGGAAAGTGCTTTGCCCAAGATGACCCAGAAGTAAGTAGATTTAGGACTTGAACCCAGGGTTTGCAGGAAATCTAGGACTTGACACCAGGGTTCCCATCCTCTCCTACCCTTGTGTCCACAAAGTACAATGAGCAGAGAATGGTCCCTACGGGCAGGGGACAGCCAAGAACCTTATTTGACCAGAAGAAGGAGAGAAGAGCATGAAGAGCGTGAACGCTGAGGTCAGGAGATTAGGGAGTGGGTTTATCCACAGGGGCCAGAAGCCCTCGAAGAGTCTGGAGCAGGGGATTGTGACTCCCAGGGAGCACTTTCCCAGAGCACAGGCAGGGACAGAAGAGAGTGGTCCGGGGAAGCTGGAGGTGCTGGTGGATTTATTCCCAGGAAAGCAGGCTTCTTAGCATCAAAACCTGGCCAATCCCACCAAGTGGGTGGCTGCCCCCAGCTGGGCAGCCCTCATCATCAGGCAAGGTGCCAGGGATGAGAACTTCTCTCTTCAAATACCAACCAGTGACTAAGGCAGCCCCCAAGGAAGAGGGAGCAGTGCTTGCAAGTGTGCTTTCCCAGGGGCCTGCCCACAGCTTCCTGGGATGAGGCCAGTGGTGCCCACCCGGCAGGACTAAGCTTGGAGTCTTCCCAGTCTACCCTACCTAGTTCCACCCTTCCTTCCATCCCTCCCTCCATCCCTCCGCCCTCCAGCATTCATAATCCTGAGCTAGAATCTGCAGGGGACTAAGGCTCGATGGCTCTTTGCCCCACAATTACCCCATATCCACTGCATGCCTGCCCTGGGGTAGATTCTCCAGATGCAAGGAAAATGGAGACCAGCTCATCCAGAGCATGGCGAACGGTTTGTGGCCAGCCACTAAGAGCCATGGGCACTGAGAATGAGCATTAGTTGGAATTGAGTTGTGGAATCTAAACGCCAGGCCACTCGATTGGCCACCCCTGAGAAGAAGACAGGGGACTTTTAGACATTCAAGGCTGAGCCACCAAAGGAAGGATTGGGACTGAGGGGTGGGGACAGCAGAGCCAGGACTCTAGCACAGGTCTCTGAACTCCCTGCCCAGTGCTTTCTCCCTGAAGTGACCATACAGGCCCCTGGCTGCCACCTCTCCAGCTCTGGAGCTCCCTCCATGGCCTGTTCTCTCTGCAGATCCAGAGAAATGCCTACTCTATCTTCTTCGATGAAAAGTTCTCCATCCCCCTGGATCCCACAGCCTTGGAGGAGAAGAGTCTGCGGTTTTCTGTGTTTGGCATTGATGAAGATGAACGGAATGTCAGCACGGGGGTGGTGGAGCTGAAGCTTTCTGTGCTTGACCTCCCACTGCAGCCCTTCAGTGGCTGGCTCTACTTACAGGACCAGAACAAGGTAAGTCTGACCTGACGTGGTGAGCCTTTTCACCCTTGAAGAGAGCACACACATATGTATTTTGTATTTTGTTTATTTGTTTGTTTAAGAGAGAGATCTTTGCTATAGGGTGCATGTACTTGCTGGAGAGACAGAAAGTGAGAAATCACCCCCCAGGGAGGATGGTCATGCCACAGTCCCTTCTCCTCCATTCTCCTCTTGGGATCTTGGACATGCACACACATGTACCTGGCATGAGTTTTAAGCTACTGGGTCTGGGACTTGAACCATAGTTGACTAGATGGGAGTCCAGTGACATAACCATTATGCGATCTACTGGTCCTCCACACACATGTACTTTCAAGGGAGCATCATTAGGAGAGCAGAGGGGTCCTGAGCTGCTTTCATGGAAACTGCTTGCTGTAAGCAAGACAAAAACTTTTTTTTTTTTTTTGGAGAGGTTTTTGCTATAGGGTGTGTGCGCTCGCCAGACAGACAGACAGAGACAGAGAGACAGAAAGCGAGAAATCACCCCCCAGAGGGCATGGCCACACCGCAATCCCTTCTCCTCCTTTCTCCTCTCAGGATCTTGGGCACGCACGCACATGTGCCCGGCGTGAGTTTTAAGCCACCGGGTCCAGGATGCAAACTGCGGTAGACTATGTGGGAGTTCAGCAACATAGCCATTACGCTAACTGCTGGTCCCAAGACAAAAACATTTTGACATAACTACAATTTTATTTCACATTAACAAAACAGTGAAGACAACTTTCATTGTGAAGATCTAATTACAATAATAAATAAAATAATTTATACAAAAATAAAAAACATCTTGACCACTGTTTATAGCCTATCTATAGTGCCCTTAACCTTCAAATCTTCAGAGCTTCTGTTACAGAAGCATGCTCTGGCCCTAAAGTGGATTATTTCAGACAGAGGCCAAGCTGAAATTTACCTTTGTACGTGTAGGAGTACTCAGGGAACAGAATTGTTTTTTAAGCAAATGAGCTCTTTCCATTCCACTTGAATCTCTATGCACTATTATCATAGAAGTTTTTCTTAGTCTGGAATGAGGAGACAGAATTGCATTTGATTGCTACATTTGAGCAACCTCTGGCTCTCCTTCCAAGGTAGGCCCCACACCCTGAGAAAGGAGGTGCATTCTCCATGAAGTTGAGTTGTGGGGAGTGCAGATGTGTCCCTTTCTCATCTTGCCAGCCTGGTACCCTGGTAAATGGAGCCCCTTCTCTATAGAAGAGAAAGCTTCTGCCTTTCCCTAGCAGTCGAGGCCTTTCCCTGGACCCTCAAGTCCTGGAGGGACAAGCCTTCTGAGTCACCCACCTGTCCTGCAGGTCGCCGACGCTGTGGGGGAGATCCTGCTCTCCCTCAGCTACCTCCCTACGGCTGAGCGCCTAACCGTGGTTGTGGTGAAGGCCAAGAATCTCATCTGGACCAACGACAAGACCACAGCGGGTAATGCCTGCTGGCTGGCTGCCTAGCTCCCCCGTGTGGCCCAGTGGAAGTGACTGCGGGCATGGGGAGTTATCAGCACTGCAGGGCAGAGTGCCAGGGTCTCTCACAGCTGCAGCAAAGCCCAGGAGCCAGTCACAGTAGGAGATTAATCTGGCTGGGAGACATGAGAATCCTGGAGAATGGCAGGGAGCCCTGTGAAGGCAGAGTGATGGCAGGGGCAGGGAGTGGAGGGGACAGGGCAATGGGGGCAAGGAGATGGGAAAAGTGATGTGGGGGCCAGGGAAATGGTAGGGCAGAGTGACGTAGGGGGCCCACTAATGAGGGGCCAGGACAACGGTAGTGCAGTGATGTAGGGAGCAGGGCAATGGGGGTACAGAGGGATGGGGGCAGCGTGACGGGGGGCCAGGGCAATGAGAGGCAGAGTAATGGGGGTCTAAGAACAGGAGCAATACTCAGGGCTGGGAGCAATGGGCATGAACCAAGATGGGCACCTACTTCTCAGAACTGGGATTCACGCTAGAGATGTGAGCAGCGCCACAGAGGCAGAGCAGTGTTCCAGACTCTAAGCAGGAACCAGGGGGTAGGCTTCAGGCAGGACCTATTGCCCAGGTCTGTAAGGAGCCTCCAGCCCCTCCGAAAGCAGTGAGCAACGGAAGCAGCTGCTCTCTGAAGACAGAGGAGATCTGCAAGTCTGGAGGAACCCCGGGTCCAGGCAGGCGGAACAAGGACACCCGGTGGGTGACAGGTGATGGCCAGACGGCAGCTTGTTATTTCAGAGCTGCACGCCATTGAGTCAGGCTCT
>NW_006209345.1:3356759-3360754 GCF_000334495.1 Tupaia belangeri chinensis | reverse complement strand
GCTGAACCAGTGCCGAGTGACTCAGGGTTGGCATCTGCGCTTGGGCCATTTATAGAATGAAAAGTGGTGGGTCTGCTGAGCTCCCCAGAGCATCACGTGAGGGGAACCGAGAGGGCTGGAAGGCAGAGCCCAGCCCTCTCCTGACTTGCATGTGAGCCTCAGTTTTTTCATCCTTAAAATGGGAAAAATAGTAAAGGACCAGTGCCAGGGTCGTAAGAGATAACAGCAATGGCAAAGGTTTGTGAGGTTTGGAGCCAAGGGCTCAACCAGGCTGGACAGGGTTGCCCAGGTCTGTAAGTATGGCCCTAGCCCTCACCCCACTCCCCCTGCCTGCAGATCCCTTCGTCAAGGTATACCTGCTACAGGATGGGAGAAAGATGAGCAAAAAGAAGACAGCGGTGAAGCGCGATGACCCCAACCCAGTGTTCAACGAAGCCATGATCTTCTCCGTCCCAGCCATTGTGCTCCAGGTGAGGGCATGGGTAGGGGAAAGCCACGCCATCCCCCAGCTTTTCTCAGGGCTCCAGCAGGTGGGTAATGACTTGTCTTGAACCGTTACCTTTCTCATTGAGAAGCATTTGTTGAGCACCCACTCAGTGCCTGCCCTAAGGTGGGTGCTGGGGACACAGGTATTGCCTTATTGGTGTTCACAAGGGACAGGTGGGAAAGGCCCTAGACGATCCTAACCCATGAAGAGCACTCCAGACTTTAGGAGTCAGAGGCTTCCTGCAGGAGGGGACGGCTCAGCTGAGGTCTAGGGGCAGATAGTCTCCACTGGAAGGAACTGCAGAAGCCTGGAGATGAGCCGGGGGTAACTCAGGGCCCAGAGTCCTGGCCTTAAATCTCCTGAGGTTCTACTACAGAGGCCTGCTGAGCTGCCCACACTCCCACGGCTTTCAGGAGGCATTGTGCTCCAGGGAGCGATGTCACAGACCATGGGTCGGGGAGACTGCAGAGGATATGACAGACCACACCACTGGCATTACTTACATGCCTCAGAGGATAGGAATCTCATTACCTCCCATCACTCTCCTTCCATCCTTGGACACTCCTGACGGTGAGAAAGTCTCTTGTGCCTTGAGCCAAAACCTGCCTCCATACCCCTGGGGCTACAGAGAACCCACCTAATCTCCCTTCTCCTAAAAGCTCCATCTGGATTGGAAATCTAGAACCCTCACTCACTCTGGCTGTTTCTAATCCGGGCAAACATCCTAGCCTCTCTGGCCTGTCCCGGATATCAAAGTTTTGCCCTGCCGCTCCCATGGGACAAGCTGCCCATCTGTCTCCTGTCTCTCCCCAGGCGGTCATGGTGCTGCCATTCTATAGCCTCTAAGGATAAGAGACTTGGGAACCACTGGAGAAAGGGGGAGGAGAGAAGTCGGCCGAGGCCCTGTTAATAGTTTCAGCTTCGGTGCTTTGTCCTTGAGTACGTCCTTTCCCCTCCTCAGCAGTGAGTCCGGCATGACCATATCAGTAGTAACAACAACAAACTTCCATAATGCTCAGACTGCCCAGCCTCCGGTCTACAGAACATCCCCATGAGGTGGGAACGATCGTAATCACGTTTTACAGATGGAGAAACTGAGGTGGAAGAGCCCAGGTCACTCTCCAAGGGCACACAGAAGTGGAGTGCTGAGGCCAGCACTTGAGCCGTGGCAGTCCCCTGCTGCTGCCGCACAGGGAGGCAGCAAGGGAAGGCTATGAGCAGTCTGGTTCAAATTCTCGCCCCTCGTTTATTTACTGGGTGACTTCGGACAAGACTCCACCTCTCAGATGAGAGGCAAGGATTCAGGGAGCCATCCCTGACATTTGTAGACTGGGACTGGGAGCCGAGGAGGACTTGTGGCTGCTCCTGGTCCCCAGCACTCTCGTTGTGTCCTCCGCAGGACCTGTCTCTCCGGGTGACAGTGGCTGAGAGCAGCAGCGATGGCCGTGGAGACAACGTGGGCCACGTCATCATCGGGCCATCGGCCAGTGGCATGGGCACCACGCACTGGAACCAGATGCTGGCCACTCTGCGCAGGCCTGTGTCCATGTGGCACCCTGTCCGGCGAAACTAGCAGCCAGAGCCAGCCAGGTGGGCAGTGGAGCCACTGGAGCCTGGCATAAACTCAGCTCTATCCAGCACCCTCTCCAAAGCCCAGCTGGAGCTAGGAACACTGGGGTCCCTGAGTGGAGTCCCCGGGAGCCACTTTGGTCCCTCTGTCCAGATGGCAATGAGGAGCAGGCAGTGCTTCATGTCCAGGGACCCAGGACTTTCTCCCATAAGGACCAGCTGTGGCTGGGTTAGGACCCAGGTGGACAGTTGGGCACTGACCAAGTATCTCTATCTTGAGATCCTCGACCTGGCTGCTGTCCTTCAGCCCGGGAGGGGGACATGGCCTCTCAGAGCCAGAGAGCTCCCCCTACATCACTGCTCCTGGGAGCCAGCTGCCAAGCTGGGCCACACACTGGAAGCCAATGTGTCTTGGGGGCCAGATACTGTGCTAGATTCCGGCAGAAGTACCATGAACAAGGCAGCCACCAGGACATTGGGAAGACACATTCCCCCTGCCCAGTGATCTGCTCAGTGCTGAATGAATAGCTCTAAATGGACATTCAGACCTGTGCGGACTCAGGGAGGGCTCGAGGGACTGGGAGGAACAGAAAGGGCCTCTTGGTCAAGCTCTGAGGGACAGAAAAGAACTGGAAGTGCTCTGGGTAGGGGCCCAGCCTGAGCAATGGCATCACAAATGCAGTCTTAGCCCACTGTAGGAGAAAAAGGCAAGATGAGGCCCATGTCGAAGGCTGCAGGCCGGATGGAACACCAGCTCTGGAGTTATTCTCTAGGAACTCTACTCCCTTGAAATCAACTATTACAAGAAACAGAGATCCAAAGAGGCCTCCACCC
This sequence comes from Tupaia belangeri chinensis, assembly GCF_000334495.1. Classification (NCBI taxonomy): domain Eukaryota; kingdom Metazoa; phylum Chordata; class Mammalia; order Scandentia; family Tupaiidae; genus Tupaia; species Tupaia belangeri. Next base: position 3,357,864 of record NW_006209345.1, on the reverse strand, counting down.
AGTTCCCTGGGCTCAGTGCCATGCAAAGCAGACACTGACTCCATAACCTCTGTTGGTATGCATCCAGGCCAGGCTCTGCTGGGCAGAGATGCCTCAACCAAGGGTGGCTGGTGGGTGGGTGGAGGGGCAGAGAGTACTGATGGCAGAGGACTTGGTGGGCTGTGGGTACCTGGGATGATGCAATGGAAAAGGAGGCCCTTGGGTAGAGCCTGGTAGCAGTGGCAGCAAAGAAGGACAGCCCAGAAAGCTGCAATATGATGGGATGTAGGGGGAGGTTGGAAAGGAAGGGTGGCTTGAGGGGCAACCAGAGAAGTTTGCATAGCTGACTGGGAAGATGGTGGCTCTGGAGCATGGTTTTATTCGGTGTCCTGAATTAAGTTCCCTAGAAGCAAAAACTGAGACAGGATCCTTGGGTAAGGGGTCTGTTGGAGGCAAGCCCTCCGAGCACTCACTGGGAAAGAGGGGCTCACAGGGCCAGGGTAGCAAGCCTAGCAAAACACGGCTCCAGCCTCAGCCTGGCAGCTAGAGAGAGCGCTGGAGGGTGGATGACACCCTGGGAAGTCCTGCCCAGAGGCAAAGGGGATGGGCTGCTACGCTCCCACATACAACAGTCTTTGACCATCACCCCAGCCCCAGTTGAGCATGGGTGTGCATGCCCTTCCAGGGGACACTGGCCAAGGCAGTTCTCATGCACCAAAGGCAGTCCCAGAGAAGCAGCAGTTTCCTGCCCTTCACTGCTGAGGGGGAAGTGAAGTCTACGCAGCAGCATTTGTACCCAAGGGGGAGAGTGTGGGCTCCCAGGCTGACTGCCCATTTTCCTTGACCCTAGTGAACTAGAGAGACCCAGGCCCAACCAGTGACATGGTGGGAGGAGGCTGGCTAGAACAGGGGCCCAGGGTGGACAAGGACCAGAGGCAAGACTATAGCCATCCCCATCTGACACAGCCATGGCCCAGCCCTGAGGCCATCCTATCTACCCTGTGGCCAGTACCAGAATGTCCAAGGGCCAGGGGATATGCATGGGTGGGTATGCAGTCTGGGAGACCCAAACTCTTCTAATCCAGTGACTAAGCAGTGCAGGCCAGGTACTCTCACCTTCTCTTTC
>NW_006209345.1:3356336-3356749 GCF_000334495.1 Tupaia belangeri chinensis | reverse complement strand
CCTGCTCTTTCCCCTCTTTCCCTCCCATAACTGCATGAAATGTTGACTGTACACCCAGGATGGCTGTGGTGGGGACCATGTATGTTGACTGGAATGATTCTAGAACAAAAATAAAGCTGGAGCAGGAAGAGGGGGCTTCCAGGGAGCCCTACTCAGTCCTGAGTCACCTTTGCCTCTTCTCCAAGAATCGGGCTCAGGCCTCATAGGGATACTGTGTTCTTCTCCTATTGCTCTGAGCCCGCAGGGAGGGAGGCTCTGTCTGGCTGGGGAGACCATCACAAGGACCTTGGGAAGCTCAGAGTCAGCCCCGGGAGCGGAGGTCATGACAGGGAATACCAAGAGAAACTTCCCGGTGGTGACATCTTGCTGAGTCTTCAGGACAAGAAGGGTACCATCAGGTGGATAAGGCAAGA
>NW_006209345.1:3348634-3356325 GCF_000334495.1 Tupaia belangeri chinensis | reverse complement strand
GAGAGCACAGGAAAAAAAAAAAAAAGGAGTGGTCAGAAACTCAGCCAAATATCTGCCTTGCTAGAGCAAAGTGTGTGTGTGTGTGGGGGGGGAGTCGGGGAGAAGGTGGGAAGGGGAGCAGGAAGAAGAGAACCAAGAGAGGAGCCTGGAGCAGAGAAGGGCCTTATAAGTTCAGTGAAAGCTGGGACCAGCAGATGGCATAATGGTTATATCACTGGATTCCCACATGGCCCACCATGGTTTGAGTACCAGACCCAGTGGCTTGAAATTCCTGCCGGGCACATGTGCATGTGTGCCCCAAATTCCAGGGAGGATGGAGAAAGGATTGCAACATGGCCAGCTCCCCTGGGGAGGGGGGGAATTTCTCACCTGTCTCTCCAGTAAGCAAATGTGCCTTATGGCAAAAAAATCTTCCTAAAAAAAAAAAAAAAGTTCAGTGAAAGTTGCTACCAAGCTTGCAACCCTGGAACACTTAAAGGTAGGTACTTTTGGCATTCTCTCTCTCTTTTTTTTTAAAGAATTATTTTATTTAACTTTGTTTGTTTGTTTGTTTATCTAGAGGGGCAGAGCAAGAGAGAAAGAAAGTGAGAAAACAAGCCACCAGGTCCAGGATCCAAACCACAGTCAGCCATGTGGGAGTCCACTACGCCACCTGCTGGCCCCTGTCATTCTCTTTCTGTAGACATAGAGGAGAGGTCAGAAGTTAACTAGCTCAAAATCACACAGCCAGAAAGCTGCAGAGCTAAGATTCAAGTACAAGCCGTCAGACTCCAGGGCTTGTGATCTTGACCACTAGGTAAGATTGTCTCCTTCCCCAGCTCCTCAGCAGAGAAACCCGTCTGGATCCCAGGCTGCTCTGGCTTCCCCCCTTCCCTAGAAGATTACAAGCATGTAACCTCAAGCACAGGCAAGAATGAGCTTCCTGGAGGTCTGCTCACTCCAAGGGGGGACTGAAGAACTTCTGTGGAACCCCTTCTCCACCCTCCTAACTGGACACACAGAGCTAACCAATGAGACAGGCTGCTGAGGAGCCCATGGGCAGAGCAGAGTCCAGGGAAGACTTCCTGGAGGAGAGAGAAGCATGAGAGCTAGTCTTGTAGGGCAGCGAGAAGAACACACAGATGAGGAATAGGGGCCTCAAAAATGCCTGAATGAAGGTGTCACGTGTGCCTAGGGAGACACAGCTAGGCTGAGGCTCAAGAGGCTGGGCGCCTGGGCCATGGAGGCTTGCTTCTGTGTCTAGGGTGAGGCAAGTCCTTGTCCTGCTGGCAGTGGGGAGCCATAGAGGGGTCCAGAGCAAGAGCTGGTCCAAGGTTGGGGGGTTGGTCTATGAAGTTTTGGAGGTGACAGAGAAGGACATCCCTGGTCAGTGAGGGCCAGGTGGGCAGATAGGAAGCTCTGAGCCACCTTTAGATTTAGGGTTCATTCTGTAGGACTCAGGTGCTTTCAGGACAGCTGCAGGCAAGGGAAGCTATCTTTCCCTCCTTCTTGCTTGTAACCCTCCCAAATTTCTCTGACCTTCCTCTTCAGGCACCTGTTCTCTCCTGCCCCTTCCTCTCTATTCCTCCCCTTCCTCCAGCCCTGCGCCCATGGGCCTGCTTCCAGGGTCCCAGACCCCTCTGGGAGCCCCACCCAGGAAGATAAGTGTGTAGTCACTGACCTGACCAGCAGCATTCCCCAGGCCAGTCTTGCGTGTGGGAGAAACGGGATGAGCCACCTTATAGCCCACCGTTTACAGCAGCTCAAAGATTCACCTCATCTCTCCTGGCTGTAGATGTCTGAGCCTGCAGATCCCAAAGGGCAGAGGGCTCCCTCTCCCTCCACACACTCCTATCCAACACAGACCCTCCCATTTCACTCAAAAGGAGTCATGGCGAGGCAGGAACAGGAGGCCCACATTGTTACAACCCTGGGCTCCAGTTAGATGGCAGCTGGGGTTGGGCTGTCTGGTGGAGCACAGACAAAAGGCAGCCTGGGAGATGAGGCCCTCTCGTTTCCACCTGGAATAGACCTGGGTCTTCTGCTTATTTTCAGTGTGACAAGTTCCTTCCCCTCTCAGGGCCTCAGTTTAATCGACTGAAGAATGAAGGTGTTGAACAAGATGGCCTGCAAAGGCTCCTGCTCTTCTAACTCCGGGGGTTCTGTGTGTCTACGTAGGCTCTGGAGCCCAACTGCCTGGGATCGAATCCCAGCTTGTTTCTCCTCTGGCTAGCTACGGGACCTTGGGTAGACGATCTCTTCTTTGTACCTACCTGTTTCCTCATTTGTCAGGAGGATAAGAATTGTGCATATGTCACAGGCTGGTTTTGGGGATGAAGGAGAGGAAAGGGCACAAGGGGAGGATGCAGAGCAAAGGACTCTGGGAACACCACTCCAGTGCCCCTGCACCCAGCCAAGGCACCCCAGGGGAGGTTCTGCCCCCTGGCCTGCAAGTTTCCCTTCATTCAGCCATCCACGAATAGCTCACATCCCCAAGCCAGGATCCCCAAAGCAGGGTCCCACCAAGGTAGAACAGTTGGTAGTGTACTGGACCACACTGCTGGAAGCCACATGGCCACCCATGGATTTGGATCCTCAGCCCCAGTCAACTGGAAACGCATCGAAGAGCTGGATGACTGTGGGAACTATCACAAGGTCCTTTTCTCCCCACCTCCCCAGCCTACATGCATACGTGCTCTTTATCGTGAATACAATAAACTTAAAAATAAATAAATAAAAGGAGCCCCAAACAAAGCAGGCAGCCCAGGGTGATTGCAGTGCAAAGAACAGAGTGGCCACATGGGGGCAGCAGATAATTGATAGGGACAGCATAAGACTCCTGGCTTCAGGAGAAGATTGGGGAGAGGGGTGTCAGAATAATGGGCAGAGGAGTCAAAGCCAGAGGAGCCTTAGAGCAGATGGAAGCTGAAGGGCAGTGACTTGTCTGCAGAACTCCACTTGGGTCATGTGTTGTATGTACTCATCCATGCAAGCATGTGTTCCTTTATTCAGTTCTTCAATTTGTTTATTCTTTTGAGTCAGCCCACCTTCCTTCCTTCCTTCCTTCCTTCCTTCCTTCCTTCCTTCTTTTCTTCCGTCCTCTCCCCTTCCTCTTCCCTTCTCTTGTCTGTCCAGTTGAGCAGTCAACTGAGGAGCCTTAGAGCAGATGGAAGCTGAAGGGCAGTGACTTGTCTGCAGAACTCCACTTGGGTCATGTGTTGTATGTACTCATCCATGCAAGCATGTGTTCCTTTATTCAGTTCTTCAATTTGTTTATTCTTTTGAGTCAGCCCACCTTCCTTCCTTCCTTCCTTCCTTCCTTCCTTCCTTCCTTCCTTCCTTCCTTCTTCTCTCCTGTACTCTGCCCTTCCTCTTCCCTTCTCTTGTCTGTCCAGTTGAGCAGTCAACTGGACACAACATCCTGACTCCCAGCTGAGTGCTGACCTGAGACATACACCCCAGTCTGGGACTATAACAATGGGCCAGCTTTGGTCCCTGCCCTGGAGGTGTTCATGGCTGGGCTGGGGGCTGACAGATCCTATTGGGCCTCCTGCATCCCAAGGGGGGAATGACATGTCAGGCCAAGGGTTGGACTGACCACCTCTGCTGTCCTAGGGTCTCCAGGGCAGTAACCTGCTATGCAAGGTCCCATAAAACCTGAGCTTAGGTTGGATGAGGCCTTAAGGGACTGAGTCACCCACAGGTCAGAAGTCCACAGAAGCAACTGTAAACAGTGCACTGGCTAGGCAGCCCATGTGACCTGGGCTGCCTCTTTAGAAATAAACTCCAGGAAACGGTACAGTCGAGGGCCCACCAATGTCTGTTGGGGAAATTCCCTGCCAACCAGGGCAATTTCCAAGGCCCAATGACTAATAGGTCCCGTGCGGGAGAATGAACACAGGGTGGGACTTGACATCAGATCAAATTCTGGCTGAATCTTCCTGGCCTAAGACAAGCCACTGACCTTCTCTGAGGCCCAATTCTAAAATGTGTAAAGTAGGGGAAGGCCGATTACCTGTGCTGCCCACCTCACCTCTGAGAGTTGAATGAAATAATGCACCTGGGGTGTGACGTTAAGAGAGTGCCTGGATCCAAATTCCAGCCTGGATTCTTACTAGCTATGGATCTTAGACAAGACCTTGACCTCTCTGGGCCTCAGGTTTCTCATCTGCAAAATGGGACTAGCAATTCCTCCCTCCTAGGACACAGTGCCTACACATAGTTTGCAATCCATTAATGGGTGCTGTTTTTATTAGGAAATGTGCAGTGAAACTAAAGCATGACAGATGTGAAGAATGTCATTAGAGTGATTATCCCTATAGCAACGAAGGCCAAACGCCTCTGCTGACTCTCAGTTCCCTCCACCCCCAGTCTGGCCTCACCTGCCTCCTGGCCTTGCCACCCAAGGGCCAATGACAGCAGCAGGAGGTTGGGGCTGACAGTTGAAGGCAGGGTATGGGGCCCCTCCCACCACTCCTTGGTGTGGAAGCCCTGCTCAGTGGCTACACACCCAGCCCGTTGCCAAGTCACTGCCCAGCCCTATGGCAGTTTCGGGGAAGAAGGAGCACCTGTAAGATGAAGCATCCTGGGGAGGCCTCCTCCATCCAGGTGGAGCTGCAGTCAGCCACTGAGCACAGCCCTGGGGGTCAGCCTGGAATAGGAGTGGGGAGCAGGGCTCTGCCTTTCTGTGCAGGGAAGCAGCGATTCCTACCCTGCTGCCTCTCTGGGCCACAAAGAAGTTTAAATGGCACTAACCACACACCAGACGCTGCTCAAAGAAGTTCAAAGAAGTTCAAAGTTCAAAGAAGGCTGAAGGTGCTTTGAACTCCATGGGGTAGAGGATGACATCATGACCACCGTGGTGGGTGGGAAGAGAAACCCAAAGACTTTTTCTGCCCTCTGTTCCTTTAAGCTTCAAACACCCAGACCAAGACTGGGGAGACCATTGTGCCCAGTTTTTAAAAATTTAAACTCCAACCACTAAGGGGTACTGGAGGGAGGTCAGGTGACCGTGAGTTTCTAGTTCCATGTTGGATTTATTCCTGGCATCCAAAGTGCTCCGCTATCCAGGCACCTGATTCCCAAACCTACCTCTGTTTCAGGGAAGAACTGGGGGCAAGGGCTTCTCCACTCTTAACTTCCATACCTTTGCACATGCTGAGCCCTCCCCGTATGCATCTCACTTTTTCCTCAAGTCTCCAGCTGGTCTTCTCAGAGGGTTTCCTGGTTTCCCCAACCTAGGTGAGAAGCCCCTTTCCTTGTCCCTACCCTGCTGCCTGTCCCCACCCTTACGCTGATGTCCTGCTTGTCTCCCACTCTAGGCTGTGGGCTTCTCAAGGCCGGGACCTTTCTTGAACCATTCTGGTCCCCGAGACCCTTGGTGGTGGAGGCTGGGGGATCTGAGTTGGTTATAAATAATAAGAATAATTCACAAATGGCACTGACCACACACCAGACGCTGCTCTAAGCACTTTATCGATGGAAGGCTCTTCACTTTCCTTAGATCACACCCCAACCAGGATGCGCTAGGTGGTCACCCACCTGAGGAGAAGCTTCCAGGTGCTGGTACAGGGAGGGCAGGCCAGGCCTGGCAATGCCAACAGCTGACCCATAAGGGCATGCTTGGGTCACCCTCTTCTTGGCTAGCCTGAAAAACCCGGATAGAGGACTGTGGCATGCTCGGTCTCCAGAGCTGGAGGTGGGGTAGAGATGATGCACATTCATTCATTCATCCGTTCATTCATTCAACAAAGGCATTGCTCCTCCATACGAGGGATCCCACCCTAGTCCCCAGTAGCTGGTAGGCTGACATGGCTTTCCCACCATCTTCTCCTTCCCAGAGGGCCAGGTGCCTCTTCCTCCCCTGTCCACACCCATCCCGTTGTCACTGTCCAGCTACTGTGTTCCCTTCTGACCAGGGTGGCTCCTGAGCAGTGTCCTGAGCAAGCGCACACAGTAGGTGCTCAACAAGTGTTTCCGAATGGAACGGGAGGGAAGGGGCCCCGAGTTCCACCCGCCACGCCTCACCGCCTCACCGGCCGAGGCACCGCCTCCGTCCCGGCTCAGGCCTCTCACCTGGGTTCGCCCGCTGCCCGCCCGCCCGCGGGGCCGCCCGACTCCCATTTTTCCCGCTGCCCCGGGCCGCCCCGGGAGGGTGGCAGCCCAGGCGGAGGGCGAGGAGGTGCCACCAGGCGTGCCTTCGGTCAAGGTGCGGCTGCGGGAAGACGTCGCTGCTGATGGTCTTCGCCGACGGGGCCTTTCCCGAGGTGAGTGCCCGCGCCTCCACCCCCACCCCGGGGCGGGCGCCCTTGGCCTTGCGCGCATCCCTGCCCTCTTGCTGCCAGGCGCTGGGTGTGAGCCCTTTTCTCCAGCTGCATAGGATGTGCCCAGGATGTGTGCTGGGCGGCCTCCCAGGGGCCTCCCAGGGGGTCTGAGCTCTAAGGCCGTCTGCCACTGGGAGTATCATCTATAAACTGGGAAGAATGGCACCTACGGGACAGAGGTGTCACAGGGACTGAATTAGGCAGCCTGGGTACATAGCAGATCTGAGCGAGCATTTAATGGCACAGCCTGGCTAAAAGAGACAGGTGACTTCAAGCCTGACAGTTTGGATTGGGATCATAGCTTTGCCACTTACAACCAGTGCTCTTGGGCAAGTCTCCTACCCTCTGGTGTCTGCTTCCTTAACTCTATAATAGTAATAAAGACAGTGCCACCTCACAGGGTCCCTGAGAGAGTGCGTTCATACAGGCCCAGTGCTCAACTCCAAGCCTGCCCCTTGGAAGGGGGCAGGGGTTGGCAGATGTCACTCTTGGGAAATGTCATCTCCCTACTCCAGCTCCTACATCCACAGCAAACATCCCCAGGACTGTTCCTGTAAGGGGAAGACCACACCAGCTCTGGAGTCAGCTAGCTGGCTTGGCACCCCACTCTCCTCAAATGAACCCCATGACCCTTGGTAACTCTTTTTTTTTTTTTGGAGAGATTTTCACTGTAGGGCGTGTGCACTCGCCAGACAGACAGAGAGAGACAGAAAGCGAGAAATCACCCCCCAGGGGGGATGGTCACGCCGCAATCCCTTCTCCTCCATTCTCCTCTCGGGATCTTGGGCACGCACACACACGCGCCCAGCGTGAGTTTTAAGCCACCGGGTCCGGGACACGAACCGTGGTTGACTACGTGGGAGTCCAGCGACATAGCCATTACGCTAACTGCTGGTTCCCGCCCTTGGTAACTCTTTTAGCCTCAGGTTAGCATGGCTGACTGAGTGGTTTGAGTCTCAGACCCAGTGGTTTGAAAATCACCGTGGGTGTATGTGCATGTCCCCCAAATCCCTAGAGGAGACTGGAGAAGGGACTGTGGTATGGACTATAAGGCCCATCCCATTAGGGGGTGCTTTCTCACTTTCCCTCTCTTTCTGTCTCTCTGGTGAGCACACATGCCCTATAACAAACTGGGGGGTGGGGGGGTGGGAAACTCGCTTAGCCTATCTACAGTGGCAGTGAGGTGAAGTTAGAGGCTGACAGACAACTCCGCGTGGTGGCTATATGTCCTCGGTGCTCTGGGCATTTGTGGGTCCTCCCCTGTCCTTGCAAACCTGACAGGTACCAGGACAGACAGGGCCAGGGCCAAACCCACACACTGTACCTCTCTGGACCACAGTGAAGAGTGGGAGTCCTGTTTCCACGTCTCTTCCCTCTTTCACTCTCCCC
>NW_006209345.1:3347899-3348603 GCF_000334495.1 Tupaia belangeri chinensis | reverse complement strand
CCCAGCATCCCCCGTGCCCCTGGGAATGTTGCAGTGCTGAGTCAGTCGGAGTGACTTGCCCTTGTTTCCACTATGGCAGCATCCAGCCTGTCATGTTTTGACCTTTCTGAAGCTGATGCCACCTAACTTAGCCAATCACACTTTTGTTTGGAGAGGTTTTTGCTATAGGGTGTGTGCGCTTGCCAGAAACACAGAGATAAAAAGTGAGAAATCACCACTCAGGGGGGATGGCCACACCATAATCCCTTCTCCTCCATTCTCCTCTCAAGATCTTGGGCACACATGCACACACGCCCGGCATGAGTTTAAGCTGCCGGTTCTGGGACTCGAACTGTGGTTGACTACATGGGAGTCCAGCGACATAGCCATTACACCAACTACTGGTCCCACACACTTTTTTTTTTTAAGTTGAGGGGATGAGTTTCCCCAGATGCTGTCCATGAGAACTCAACAATTGTGGCGCCCTGGGGAGAACATTACAGAAGAACATTACAGGGAGAGTACCTGAGAGTTGAGGGATTGGAGGATGGTGTGTCACCACCAATGTCCTGATATGTCCCTCATGGTGAGACCCATCCCAATTCCAGAGAGTTGCAGTGTGGACATGGATATCTTGGAGTTGAGGAAATGTGTACATCTTGAAGGACCTGCTAGGGCTGGCTAGCAGAAAACAGGGCATGCTGGTCACAAAGGAATGACTTTGT
>NW_006209345.1:3344323-3347868 GCF_000334495.1 Tupaia belangeri chinensis | reverse complement strand
TCTTTCCCTGTCAGGAAGCCCTGGGTTCCCTCTCACAAAAACAAAACCAAACTTTTCTAAACACAAACAAAAAACTACAAGGTCCAAGAACTAGAAAGCCTTAATTTTACAGATAGGTAAACTGAGGCCAAAAGAAACAGTCTTGCCTGGGGCACACAGCCCAGTGGCAGCATTGGGGGCCTACAATCTAGGTCTCCCTGCCCCTTTGGGCTTTGCCTGCTGGACCCAGCTTCCTCTTTCTCCAGCCTCTGAACTCCTTTTTCAGGTAGCCCTCAAAGCCTAGCCCAGCAGCTAGGAGGCTAGGAGTCCCATCTCCCAGGCTTCCTGCCTACAGCAAAGGGCAGAGAGCGTGCTAGAGAATTGGAGGGGGCCTCAGTGACCCTCATCTAGCTGTGACCCAACCTTGGGTTCAGGTTAGGAAGAACAAGGCAGGAAGAGGTGCTGGGGCAGGCAGGGACCCCAGGGCTGGGCACCAGGCAATAACCCTCCCCAAGGCCAGAAGCCAGTGGCTCCCCACACTGGAATGACAATGGGAAGTTGTAGGGAACACCTAGGCCGGGCTAGTATCAGCCAAGGCCTTCCTGGTCTGCACTTGGACTGCATGTAGATGTCCTATCTAATGAAAACTTGGCACTGTCCCAAGCTATCTTCCACCCCGTAATGAGCCATTTGTCTATCTGAGCTCCATGAGGGCAGACCCAAAGCTGAGTCATCTCTGTCCTGGTCCAGCAGGTCCAGCCCTACCTTTCTGACTGAGGAGAACTCAACAGACAAGATTAGACATTTACTGGCCCCACTGACAGAGAATAATACCCTGCCTGGGGGGGTCGAAGAACACAACAAAAGATACAGAGTCTCCAGGGTACCAGTCCAGAGTAGGGGACAGGGCTATGACAGTTGCCAGCCAAAGGAACAACCTGCCCTTTCCAGTTCTCTCTAGCATCAGGAACTAAAGCTGGTGACCTCAGGAGAGGCAGGTGGCCAGAGACAGAGCCTGGCCTCTGGAGTCAGAGTCCTGATTTTGCCACGAGCCAGCTGTCCGCTGTCCACCTTGGGCAAGCTACTTACCCACTGTGTGCCTAATCAGGAAAATGGAGACCGTACTTCAAAAATGCACGGTTTGGAGATGGTGCAGGGAAAGGGCCATGCTCAGAAGATCCTTAGAGAGTGGGTGACAGTGCTGTCACCACAAGCACTGAACTGTGTCTCCTAAGAGCCTTCATGTCAGGCTACCTGGCAGCTCAGGTCAGGAGGCAGCCTACCACAGGACTCCTCTACTGGTGAGCAAGTGGCCAAGCTGGGAGCTCAGAGGCAAGGCATTAGTGCCCTCTACACTGATCCTATTCCAGGGCAAAGGTCAGAGGCTGGGGAAGGCTGAGAAAGGTGGCACAACCTGGGGGGATTGGCAGGGGCTGGTGTGGACACTACCCCTGGAACCAGCTTTCTAAGTGGTAGGCATTTGTGCTAGAGGCTCACTTGCCAGTCTATCTTGCCACCTTTTATGGTAACAATTTTTCCTTTTGACCAATAAGAGTGCTACCCCAAGGTCACATAGCTGGCAGGTGCCAAAACTGGGTCCTAAGCCAGGAATAACTGATGGCAAGGCCAGTGCTCCTAGCCACCAGGCCACACTATTCCCTATCAGGCAAAGGGCCTGAGGAGAGTAGGTCCTGGGCAGGCAAGGGGGAATGGGGAGGTGGGCGGGCACTTGTTTGTTCCTATTGGTTCCCGTTGGAAGAGGGAGTGATGAGTTAGCCATTGTCCAGCCTCCACCTTGAGCCATCCTGACTTTCCATCTTACCCAGCTGCCTACTCCAGGATCCACCTTTCTCCTCACCCTAGGTGCCCTGGAGGACAGCAGTGACCCACCACCAGGGTGCTGCCCCACCCAGCTGCCCAGGGCCTGACTCAGAGCACTAGCAGCAGGCAGGCACGAGTTCTCCTGAGTCATAGGCAAGTGGGGAGCTCACCTGGCGTGGAAGGGAGGAGGACAGGCCCCGTGGACTATGGCCCCACCAGCCAGTCCTGAGCAAGTGACTGATACCCTGGGACTCCAGCTGTAGGCATTCCAGCATGCCTCTCAGGGCAAACGGCTCACACTGTGGCAGTTTTGAAAACCCCAGATCCCAGGGCCAGCAGGTGGCATGTTGGTTAAGGATTTTAGACTCCCACATGGCTGACCGCAGTCTGAGTCCCGGACCTGACAGCTTGCTTTCTCACTTTCCCTCTCTCTCTCATTGTCCCTCTCTGGTCAAATTTAAGTAAGTAAGTAAATGAATGAATAAATAAATAAACAAATGGATAAATAAAGCTAAATAAAATCATTCTTTTTTTTAAAAAAAAAAAAAAGAAAGAAAGAAAGAAAGAAAGAAAACCTCAGACCCCATCTTGCAAAAGCACCTTTTTATTCCTGTCTTTTTATCTGTATATAAAAACCACCCTATTTCCCACTCATCCAGCCTCTATGGAGAGAAAGTGATTCAGGGGTCAGCCGGGTGGCATGGTGGTTAAGGCAGCTGGATCACACACAACCAAGTGCATGATTCCAGTCCCAGATCCAGCAGCCTGGAAAATACGCCGGGCGCACATGTGTGCTTACCCAAAATTCTGAGAGGAGAATAGAGAAGAAGTTTTACAGCATGGCCATCCCCCTGCTGGGTGATTTCTCACCCACCCCTCAAGCGCACATACCCTACAGCAAAAACTAGGGAGGGAAAAAGTGATTTGGCTGGGCAGGACCGGAGTAGAGAGACCTCTGCCTGGGCTGCTCCCCATCCCCATAAGTCAGACTTATGGGGTGGCATGGGAGAGGATCAGGAAAGGGATGCTGGGGAGGTGGCATCTGACAGCCATCTTGTTTAAATTGTGACAGGTTGAGAGACAAGGAAGGACCTCAAAAAGCTGTAAGCTCTCAAGGGCAGGAATTGAGTCTTGCTTATTACTTGTTCCTCAGTGTCTAGAACTGAGCTTTAAGAGGTGCTTATGTTTGGGGATGAATAGATGAATGAGCAAATGAACAAATATTTAGGTTAATAATATTCCAGGAAGAAAGGACAACATGAAGTCTTGGAAATGGGAGTCACCTATCAGGGGGACAGAGATGAAGAGAACAGTGGCTCGCATGTATAGAGTGCTTTTTTGTGCCATGTACTAAGGTAAATCCTATAGCGACAACCAATGATTGGGACTTCTAATATTCCCTTTTTTTCTTATTAGAAATAGGTTTTTGCTATAGGGCACATGTGCTCACTAGAAAGACAGAGAGACAGAAAGTGAGGAATCACCCCCTGGGGGTATGACCATACTGCAATCCCTTCTCCTCCATTCTCCTCTTGTGATCTTGGGCATGCACGCACACCTACCCAGCATGAGTTTAAGCCACCGGGTCCAAGACTCAAACCATAGTCGGCTACATGGGGATCCAACAACATAGCCATTATGCCAACTACTGGTCCCTAATATTCCCCTTTTATAATTGAGAACAGGCTAGGGAGGTTCAGACACGGAGGCCCTTGGAACCTTCCCCAAATGACTACACACCACTG
>NW_006209345.1:3325338-3342754 GCF_000334495.1 Tupaia belangeri chinensis | reverse complement strand
AAAAAAAAAAAAGAAAGAAAGAAAGAAAGAAAGAAAACCTCAGACCCCATCTTGCAAAAGCACCTTTTTATTCCTGTCTTTTTATCTGTATATAAAAACCACCCTATTTCCCACTCATCCAGCCTCTATGGAGAGAAAGTGATTCAGGGGTCAGCCGGGTGGCATGGTGGTTAAGGCAGCTGGATCACACACAACCAAGTGCATGATTCCAGTCCCAGATCCAGCAGCCTGGAAAATACGCCGGGCGCACATGTGTGCTTACCCAAAATTCTGAGAGGAGAATAGAGAAGAAGTTTTACAGCATGGCCATCCCCCTGCTGGGTGATTTCTCACCCACCCCTCAAGCGCACATACCCTACAGCAAAAACTAGGGAGGGAAAAAGTGATTTGGCTGGGCAGGACCGGAGTAGAGAGACCTCTGCCTGGGCTGCTCCCCATCCCCATAAGTCAGACTTATGGGGTGGCATGGGAGAGGATCAGGAAAGGGATGCTGGGGAGGTGGCATCTGACAGCCATCTTGTTTAAATTGTGACAGGTTGAGAGACAAGGAAGGACCTCAAAAAGCTGTAAGCTCTCAAGGGCAGGAATTGAGTCTTGCTTATTACTTGTTCCTCAGTGTCTAGAACTGAGCTTTAAGAGGTGCTTATGTTTGGGGATGAATAGATGAATGAGCAAATGAACAAATATTTAGGTTAATAATATTCCAGGAAGAAAGGACAACATGAAGTCTTGGAAATGGGAGTCACCTATCAGGGGGACAGAGATGAAGAGAACAGTGGCTCGCATGTATAGAGTGCTTTTTTGTGCCATGTACTAAGGTAAATCCTATAGCGACAACCAATGATTGGGACTTCTAATATTCCCTTTTTTTCTTATTAGAAATAGGTTTTTGCTATAGGGCACATGTGCTCACTAGAAAGACAGAGAGACAGAAAGTGAGGAATCACCCCCTGGGGGTATGACCATACTGCAATCCCTTCTCCTCCATTCTCCTCTTGTGATCTTGGGCATGCACGCACACCTACCCAGCATGAGTTTAAGCCACCGGGTCCAAGACTCAAACCATAGTCGGCTACATGGGGATCCAACAACATAGCCATTATGCCAACTACTGGTCCCTAATATTCCCCTTTTATAATTGAGAACAGGCTAGGGAGGTTCCTGGGACCCTGGGGTGGAAAGCCCAGGTCTCTGCCCCCTCAGCAGCTTTCTCACAGTCTCCCCTCCCCCTCTTTCTTCTCAGAGCTACACCCCCACAGTGTTTGAGCGGTATATTGTCAATATGCAAATAAAGGGCAAGCCTGTATGCCTCCAAATCTGGGACACAGCAGGTAGGTATGGCAGGGGCTCAGGGAGGGGCAGGGTGGAAGAGGGGCTTCTGTGGGCACCTGATGCCTGGGGCAGAGCACTGCACCCTTCCTTCTGAATGGGGTAACTAGCCAATCTCCCGGGGATAGGTGTTGGCCAGGATTGCCCACATCCACCTCAGAACCTGAACCTGCTTCTGCACCTGTCTGCCCGCAACCCCATTCCAGGGTATCCCACTGTGCCCTGGAGACAACAGGGAGGCCAAAACTCTTTGTTTTCAAGGAGTAGTCTGTTCCTGGCCTCCCAAACAGTCTATCCTGGCTTTAGCTTCTACGTGATCTGTCCAACCTTGGTCTCAGGCTTCCAGCCTCCTGACTTTGACTGCATTTGAGAGTTAGTTCAGAATTAAACTCAGGGAGTCCCAGCAGCCTCTTTTCTCAGATAGGCTAATAAGGCTTTGCCAGGGTCCCACTGGCCCGTACACCTTACCCCTCAAGCTCAGGGCAGAACAAGCTTCTGAGTGATGAGCCTGAATTCTCCAGGGTGTTCTAGGCCTGGACTTCTTGCCCCCATTCCTTCTAGAACAGTCTCTCAGCAATGGTCTTCCCTGGCCAGGTGGCATATCCCACTGGCAGGCCAGGTGAGCACTGTCCCAAAGGGTCACTCACATGGAGTAGTCACCTAAATGCCAAATTCCTATCAGACTCCAGGGCACAAAACTTTGCCCTGCCTTCCAGAAGACCTCCATCTGATGAGATGACCTCCTGGGTATTGGGGAGGTACTGATAGTGGACAGGAGAGCTAGAGGACGTGACCACCCCTTCTCTGCCCAGGACAAGATGACTATGACCGTCTGCGGCCCCTGTTCTATCCTGATGCCAGCGTCCTGCTCCTCTGCTTCGACGTCACCAGCCCACACAGCTTTGACAATGTCTTCAACCGAGTAAGTTCTTGGAGGGCAGGGAGGTAGTGTCCGAGTGGCTGGCCCCTCTGCTCCTCCCCCCACCCTTACCCCCTACAATATACGAGAGGACTTTAGAAAGTTTGTGGAAAATGGAATTAAAGTAGACATCTATTTTAGTGCAAAAAAATTTTGAAATTTATGGATTTTTTTTTCATAATATACACTTTCCATAAACTTTTTGAAAACCCTTTTATATGGGGAACCGAGGCCCATAGGGAGACAACAGCTTACACAGGGTCATACAGGGACTTGGGGCAGGTCTGCCCTCCTGACTCCCAGTCCCATGCTCTTTGCTCCCTTCTGGTGCAGACTCAGAGCACTGTGGTTCTTTCCCCCTGTGACTCTTCTTGAGAATGCTGGGTGACCCAGAGGCCCAACATCATCCCAGTCTGTGCCTTCCCGAAATTGCACAAACCATAAAGTCAAACCTAGCAGCTTCTGTAAAGCTCTGATTCCAGTCAGATTCCATCCGCAGGGTTACTGGCTCTCTGAGGTCTCCCAGTGATGGCAGGGGTTCCCAAGGCTGCTCATGTGTGTCAGGGATATGGTCCCAGCTCCAGCTCCTCTAGCCAGCACACAGCACCTCCCTATTGCTGCCAGGACCTCCATGTGGACAGCATGTTCCAAGTTTCCTCAGGTCCCTGCCAGTCACGGCACTGGTAATAACAATGATGTCAACGTTTAGTAAATACCTACCATGTGCCAGGCACGTTTCTGGGGCTTAGATATATTTAGTCACTAAATCCCCCTCGCAGCCTTTTGGAGTAGGTACTATTATTATTCCCAGATTGAGTCACTTATCCAAAGATACATATCTATCAAAGTGGTTGACACTAGGATTTGAACCCAGGCAGGTTACTTCATGGATTTATTTAGAACTATTGATTGTGTACATCTGTGAGGGGACTTTAAAAAGTTTGTGAAAAATGGAATTAAAATACGAGTTTCTTTTGTTGCAAAACATTTCGAAATCCATGCATAGTTTCTCATAATATGCATCTTCTGCAAACTTTTTGAAGATCTCATATATGTCCCAGGCATTGTTCTTGGCATTGAGGACCAGGAGAGTCAGGGTGCCTGGACCAGGTTGCTAATAGTGATGGTAGACTTAGAATCTGTCCAGAAGGCAGAGCCATCAGAATTTGCAGGTGGATTAAACAAGAGTAGGAGGAGTTTTGACCAGATCTACCAGAAGATAGAGTTGCCATTTCCCAAGAAAAGGAGAAAGCTGGAGGTGGGGAGAAAAAGGGGGACCTGTGGAGCCTGTTGTGTACCCCAGGGGAGGTGTTAGGCAAGGCAGTTGGAGCTGGGAGCCGACAGCTTCCCGGAGAGGGCAAGCTGGACTGGATGGGTGGGTTAGGAGCTGCTAGTGGAGTCAAGCCACAGAATTGAAGAGGCTGTCCAAGAGTGAGAACAGATCAGGAGCAAGCACAACCTGAGCTCCAGGGAGAAGAGAAGGAGGTCTGGTCACACCTTGGTAAGAACTCGGAGAGCCAGGACAGTGGGCTTGTGGGGTACAGTGCAGACCCCATAGGTCTAGAGGAGAGCGCGATGCTTGGCATCAAGGCTGCAGAGGGCTCAGGTGGGAACACAGCTGAAAGTCTACTAAGGAGAGCCTTTCCCAGAACAGTTTTGGTGGATGGCTTGGGGTGTGTGGAATCACCCAGGACCCCACACAGATTCCACCTGACTCCAAGAAGTTGCCAATTTTTCCTAATCAGGCAAACTCAGGAAGCTGGTGTTCTGGAGATAGAAGGTCCCCCTTTCTGGATTCCTGGCTTCCCAGTTGCAGTCCAAGCTAAAACAGCCCAGTTCTGGTGGCTCCGCATTCCACAGAGCAGCCAACACAAGATAGGAGCCTTCCCTCCAATGGGCAAACAGCTAGGCAGGCAGCTACTGCAACAATTTTGTGAGATAATTTATTTTAAAGGGTGGCTTATTTCTTTATATATTTTCCCCATTTGGGGAAAATACTTACCTTGCAGAGACTGGATTCTGGTAGGGGTGGGAATAGGGCTCTGGGCCCCACCTCCTAGACTCAAATTCTGTCATTTCCAGTTGTATGACCAAGGCCAAACTACATAGCCTCTCTTTGCCTCAGTTAGTGCATCTGTACAATGGGATTTATTATAAAATTTGCTTGTAGGGGGGCCAGTAGGTGGCGTGGTGGTTAGAGACACTAGACTCCCAAATGGCTATCTATGGTTCGAGTCCTGGGCCTGGCAGCTTGCTTTCTCGCTTACCTTCTCTCTCTCTGTCTGATCAAACTGCAAAATAATAATAATAGTAATAAATAAAGTTAAATAAAATTTTTTTTTAAAAAAAGAGCAGAAAATTGAAAAAAAAAAAAAGAATTTGCTTGTAGGGGGGACCAACAGGTGGCATGGTGGTTAAGGCACTGAACTCCCACGTGGCCAGCCATGGTTTGAGTCCCAGATCTAGTGGCTTGCTTCCTCACTTTCTTTCTGTCTAATAAGCATGCATGTTCTATAGCAAATTAAATAATAATGATAATAAATAAAATAAATAATTATCTTTTTTTTAAAGAATTATTTATTTAATACTATTTATTTATGGGGCCAGCAGGTGGCATGGTGGTTAGGGGCGCTGGACTCCCACATGGCCGATCACGATTCGGGTCCCAGACCTGGCGGCTTGCTCTCTCACTTTCTCTCTATGTCTTTTGCTCACTCTATCCCTTTCTGGTCAAATTAAACAAATAAATAGATAAATAAAGTTAAATAAAAATAATTTTAAAAAATATATATTATTCATTTATTCATTTATTTTAATTTGGTCAGAGAGAGAAAGTGAGAAAAGAAGACACCAGGTCTGGGTCTTGAACCATGGTTAATTGATTTTTTGCAATCTGTCTCTCTGTGTTTCTCTGTCTTCCTGGCAAGCCCATGGCCCTATAGGAAGAACATCTCAAAAAAAAAAAAAAAGAATTATTTTTTTAAAAATTATTTAATTTTATTTATTATGTTTTTTAGTTTGACCAGAGAGAGACAGAAAGTACAAAAGGAAGTGGCCAGGTCTGGCACTTGAGTCCAGTGCCTTAATCATCACACTACCTGCTGACCCCAATAAATAATTCTTTAAAAAAGAAGATTTGGGGCTGGCAAGTGGTGTAGTGGTTAAGGGTGCTGGACTCCCACATGACTGACTGTGGTTCAAGTCCCAGACCTGGCAGATTGCTTTCTCACTTTCTCCCTCTCTCCCTTTCTCTCTCTCTTTCTCTCATTCTGTCCCTCTCTGGTCAAATTAAAATAAATAAATAAAATTAAATAATTATTTTAAATAATCTTTAAAAAAAAGATCTTGGGGGACTAGCAGATGGCTTAACAGTTACCTCATTGGACTCCCACTTAGTCAACCACGGTTCTAGTCCCAGATCTGGTGGCTTAAAACTCATGCCAGGTGTGTACACACCCAAGATCCTGGGAGGAGAATGAAGGAGAGGGATCGCCATTTCCTTGAGGGGTGATTTCTCACTTTCTGTCTGTTTCTCTCTGTCTCTCCAGTGAGTGCACGCTCCCATAGCAAAAATCTCTCTTTAAAAAGAAAAAAAGGTCTTGGGAACCAGCAGTTAGCGTAATGGCTGTGTCGCTGGACTCCCACATAGTCGAGCACGGTTTGTGTCCCGTACCCGGTGGCTTAAAACTCACGCCGGGCGCGTGTGCGTGCGTGCCCAAGATCCCGAGAGGAGAATGGAGGAGAAGGGATTGCGGCGTGACCATCCCCCCTGGGGGGTGATTTCTCGCTTTCTGTCTCTATGTCTCTCTCTGTCTGTCTGGCGAGCGCACGCGCCCTACAGTGAAAATCTCTCCAAAAAAAAAAAAAAAGAAAAAAAGGTCTTGAGACCAGTAAATGGTTTAAGGGTTATATTACTGGACTCCCACATGGCTGACTGAGGTTCGTGTCCCAGACCCATAGGCTTGAAAATCACGCCCGGTGCATTTGCGTGCATGCCCAAGATCCCTGGAGGAGAATGGAGAAGAAGGGATTGTGATGTGGCCATCCCCACCCCACCCCCGGGGGGGTGATTTCTCTCTTCTCTCTCACTGTCTCTGTCTCTCTCTCTTCCTGGTGAGCACATGTGCCCTAAGGCAAAAACCTCTTAAGAAAAAAAAAAGGATTTGCTTGTAGGGACTTGGGGGATTAATGAGTTCATAAATACAAATTCTCCAACATAGGCTGGCTTTGAGTAATTTCCCCCTAAATGCTGGTTGTGCTGATTGCCATTATCAGAGTCTAGCCTGGGGATCTGGAGAGTGGCCCCTCAGAGGCCAGAACTCCAATGGCTCAAACATGCACACACATCCTTGCACCCTGCAGTGGTACCCGGAGGCGAATCACTTCTGCAAGGAGGTGCCTGTCATCGTCGTGGGCTGCAAAACTGACCTGCGCAAGGACAAGACGCTGGTGAATAAGCTGCGGAAAAATGGGTTGGAGCCTGTGACCTACCACAGGGTAGGAAACCCAGCACAGGGGCAGGTTGGCGAGGACTGGGAGAGAGCAGCTCTGGATATTTCTTATAGTGCCAAGCGTCGAGGGTGTGGAGCAGGGCAGGGTTCCTCTTGGAAACTACCAGGGCAGGAATTGCCCGCGCTGCAAAATGGTACCTGGGACACTCTGGCAGGTTCGCCATAGACGGGAGAGCCATGAAGTGTGCATATTGGGATTAGAACTACCCACTCACTTCTCAGATAGGAACCGAAGGTCCAGAGAGGAACACAACGCCTCCCCCCTTCAGTGTTCGGGCCCCTTTCTGCTGTATACCTGGGTGAGCAGTCAGAAGCTATTTAGTTGGTGCCTTGAGATCACAGAGACCCTGTCCAAAACTGAGGCAGCAAACATAAAACTGCATAAGAGGGCCTGGTCAGAGTGCAGGAGCTGTGGGTACCCTAGAAAATCCCCGTCTTCCACTGTGGCCCTAGAGACTCAGGATGGTTAAGACTATAAGGAAGCCAGACATGAGGCCCAAACGGCATCCCCACCTCACAGAAGCCCCATCCTTTTCTCCTTGCCAGGGCCAGGAGATGGCGAGGTCTGTGGGTGCAGTGGCCTACCTCGAGTGCTCGGCTCGTCTCCATGACAACATCCACGCCGTCTTCCAGGAGGCAGCCGTTGTAGCTCTCAGCAGTCGCAGTCGCAACTTCTGGCGGAGAGTTACCCAGAGCCTTTGTGTGGTGACCTGACTGGCCTGGGGCCCTCCCTGGGCCATCTCTGCCCCAACTGCCCAGCAGCCCAGGACAAAGCTGGGCGCTGACCTTCTGCCAAGTTGTCTGGGTTGGATGCAGCCCCCAGGCTGACTGCTGAACTGTACCTCTATAAAGGGGCACCACCGAGTCTGGGGCTTGGAAACCCTGGACAGTAGAAGGGAGTTTTCGGGCCCACCAGCCCTGCAGAGAGCTGGTTCTACAGTACCCTGGAATCACTCAATCGGACACCCATCCTCCAGTCCTGGACCCTCATCTTCCGGTGGCCATATGCACCTTGGCACCACCTCATGGCTGTTCTCAGGGTTGCACCTGCCTGGCCAGTTGTTCTTAGTACTATCCTGCCTGAACCCACCTCTGCCCTTTGTCCCCCTTTGCCTTAGTGGTAACTATAGCAACTAAAATGACATCACTTGTCATTTGTGTCATGCCTCTTGTTTCAAACTGACTTGACGTATGCGTGCTAAGGTGGATAAAAGTCCACCCCATGTAAGCACTGGGTTGGGACTACTTGAATCCAGATCCAGCTTTATCACTTCCAGGACCTTGAACAAGTTCTTCTGAACCTCAGCTTCTTCATCTGTGAAATGAGATCAGTCAGCCTAGCTCCATAGCACAGCTGTTAAGTGCTGTGCATAGGGAGCCAGATTTGCAGTCCAAATCCTTGAAAATCATGCTGGGCAAATGTATGTGGTGCCTAAAATCCTGATGGGACAGAGAAACGGAAGAAAAAGAATGACTGGGCCAGTCCTATGCCTAGTGGTTGAGACCTGGATCCCACTTAGCTGACTGCGGTTAGAATCTTGGCCCTGGCAGCTTGAAAAACATGCCCAGGTACATGTGCATGCGTGCCCAGAATTCCAACAGGATGGAGAAATGGAGAAGGTGATTTGATTGTCCAAAATAAATAAAAATGAAGGAGAAAGGATTGCAACTTGACCATGCCCCAGTGGAGGTGGTACTTTCTCTCTCATAATTAAAAATCTGAAAGCAAGGGGACAGAAGGTGGTAAAGTGCTTAAGGCACAGGACTCCCATGTGGCAGTTCAAGTCCTGGACCTGGTGGCTAGACACTCACACTGCGTGTGTGTGCCCAAAATCCCAACAGGAGAATGAAAGAGCAGGGATTGCGGTGTGGCCATTCCTCCTGGGGAATGTGTTCGGTCTCTCTGTCTCTCTGAGCACACGCTACCTATAGCAAAAATCTCTCAAACACACACACACAGAAAGTGAGCCAGTTGGTGGTGTGGTGATTAAGGTGACTGGATTCCACATAGCCAGCTACACAGGTCAAGGTCTAGACTTGATGGCTTGAAAAACATTCCGTGTGTGTGTGTGTGTGTGTGTGTGTGTGTGTGTGTGCTCGCGCGCAAGTGCGTGTGTCCAAAATCCCTAAAGGAGACCTAGAAAAGGGATTGTGACATGACCTTTTTTTTAATTTAAATTTATTTATTCACATTCATTCATTGTACATCATTATAGTATACAGAATGAAATTTTCTACCCAGAATACACTATATATTGGCTCAATCTAGCACATCAATATACATGTTATCATCAACAAATAATTTTCCACTTCTTGTTTCCTGTATATGTTGCTTTTTCTCTCATCCTTGATTCCCTGTCTCTCACCCTCTGCCATCTCCCACCCTCCTCCCACACTTGACATGACCATTTTGCATGCTCTCTCTCTCTCTCTCTAATGAGTGCAGATGCCCTAAAACAAAAAATTAAAAAGGAGAGAAAAAAGAGCCACCAGGTGGCATGGTAGTTAAAGCACTGGACTCCCACATGGTCAACCGCTGTTCAAGCCCCAGACCCAACAGCATGAAGATCGTGCTGGACACCTGTGCTACGTGCCCAAAATCCCAAGAGGAGAATGGAGGAGAAGGGATTGTGGTGTGGCCATCCCCCCTGAGGAGTGATTTCTCACTTTCCTTCTCTCTGTCTCTGGCAAGTGCATGTGCACCATGTCAAAACCTTAAAACATAAAAGAAAGAAAAGAAAAGGAATTATGTCATGACCATACCCCATAGGGGAGCTCTCTCTGTCTATCTGGTTATCTCTCTCTCTCTCTTTCTCTCTCTCTCTCTCTCTCACACACACACACACACACACACACACACAAACACACAATTCTCTCTGGCAATTAAAAAAGAAAAAAGAAAATGAGCCAATTACAGACTATGAGCTGGATCTGTAGATCAATAAAAAGATCATACACTTTATCCCGCACTGTCTGTGGCTCTCCTCTATGCCCAGCACCATGGGCACCTGACAAGCCATTTTTTATTTCATCACAGCAACCCTATAAGATGGGCATGATTATCTCCATTTATTAGATGGGGTATTGAAGGTAACAGACCAGCCAGGTTGCATGGTGGTTAAGGTGACTAGATCCGACATGCTCGACTGTGTGACTTGAGTCCCAGACCCTGTAACTTGAAAAATACACTAGGTGCTGTGTGTGTGCCCAAAATTCCAAGAAGAGAAATAGAGGAGGGATTGTGATGTGTCCACCCCCCCGGGTGGTGCTTTCTCACATCTCTATCTCTCCTGTGAGCACACATAAAGAAAGAAAAAATAAGGGGAAAAAAAAGAAAACCATGGGGGCCAAGTGGTGAGACAACACTGTGCAAGGTCAGCCCACCTAGCAGGGTTCCAGACTCATATCTGGAAACCTACCTGGGCATGCCAAGTGTATACACGCCGATGAGCCAGGGCTGGGGGCCCTGTTGGAGGTGCCTGCTTCCCTCCATCTCTCTGATTCATGAAATAACTGAATAATTTTTTTTTTAATTATACACATCACAGGACCAGCAGATGGTGTAATGATTACGCCACTGGACTCCCACATAGTTGGCCATGGTTCAAGTCCCATACCTGGTGGCTTAAAACTCACGCCAGGCACATGTGTAAGCATGCCCAAAGTCCCGAGAGGATAATGGAGGAGAAGGGATTGTGGCATAGGCATTCCTCCTGGGGGGGAGTGATTTCTTGCTTTCTTCTCTCTGGCAAGTACATGTGCCCTATAGCAAAAATCTCTCTTTGAAATAAAAACAAACAACACATTGGGACCAGCAGATGGCATAGCAATTACATCACTGGACTCCCACATAGCCAACTGCAGTTTGAGTCCCAGATCCAGTGGCTTGAAAATCACACCAGGCACATGTGCGTCTGTGCCCAAGCTCCTGGGAGAATGGAGGAAAAGGAATTGCAGCGTGGCCATCCCTGTGGGGGAGTGATTTCTCACTTTCCCTCTCACTATCTCTGTTGCTCTTTCTCTGGCAAGCTCACACATCCTAAGGCAAAAACCTCTTTTTTTTAAAAAGTTGTACACCCGGGACCAGCAGTTGACATAACAACTATGTCACTGGACTCCCTTGTAGTTTCACACAATTCGAGTCCCAGACCCAGTGGCTTAAACTAATGCCAGGCGCATGTGCGTGCGTGCCCAAGATCCCAAGAGGAGAATGGAGGAGAAGGGATTGCGGCGTGGCCATCCTCCCTGGGTGGTGATTTCTCACTCTCTGTCTCTCTGTCTCTGTCTTTCTGGCAAGAACACGCGCCCTATAGCAAAAACCTCTCCAAAAAAAAAAAATCATACACACAACTATACATGGATTTCTTTGTATTTTTCTTGCATCAAAATAAATACATTCTGTAATTCCATTTTCCCATAAGTTTTTGAACTCCCCTCATACATTTGGTTTTGGTCAGACAGGGCTTACCAAGAACTTTGTTTAGGTTCACATGACAATTGAAAAATATTGGGACTTGAGTCCTGAGTACCTGAGTATAGTGTGGACTAATGTCACTTTGGCCGCTGTTTGTGGTTTGGTTTGGATCAAACACCTGAGCATGAAAAAGTTATCCATTCAGGTCAGAAATAAAGCTAGGGCAAGTGGGGTCATAAAAGGCCCACTTGACTTTGTGGCTCACCCAGGTGGGCAGACAGCAGGGAGGGGACCCAGACCACATTCCAGTGAGGTCTCTTTTAGGAAATGACTGCCTCCTTAAGACTTCGCAGGATTCTAAGTGAGACAGGGGAGCACAGAGAATCGGTGTTGATGAGTTCACGTGTCCTTATCAGTTGCCTGCTCAGTCCTTTTCCATGAAGTATCCCATTTAACACCCACTTTACAGATGAGGAGACAGAGGTTCTGTAACCTGTGTATAGCCCCAAATAATCCCAAGACATGGTAGGGCCAGGATTTAAACCCAGGACTGTCCAACTCCAGAATCTAGGCTGTCAACCCCCGACCCTAGGCCTCTTCTCTGAGTCTCCTCCCCTGGCCATCTTCCCTGGACTCCCAGCCCTGGACTTCTATCTTATAGCAGTATTTATTTATTTTTAAATTTTATTTAGTCATTCGTTTATTTTATTTTTGCCAGTGAGAGACAGAGAGAGAGAGAGAGGGGAGGGGGAAGTGAGAAAGCAAGCCACTAGGTCCAGGACTCGAACAGTGGTCAGCCATGTGGGAGTGCCCAGTGTCTTAACTACCATGCCAACCTCTGGTCCCGTGTACCAGTATTTCATGAGCCCCAAGGAGCTCTCAGTTTAGAGAGATAAGAAAGCCTAAAACTGTCTTTCACAGGTTGGGAGACCCCCCACTTCACCAGACTCCCCCATTATCACAGGTGTTTCAGACATGGCTGGAGCCAGGCTGTGAATACTGGTGGCTTGCCCCAGACACCAAAGTAGGTCGAACATTGCTCAAAAAGCTCAGAAAAAGGCACAGGAACTGGGATTTACTAGGTTCCCACCTAGTACTAGACACTTGGCTAGTAAGGTGCCATGTTTAGACCCATTTCAGAGAAAAAAATGATAACTAGAGTGAAAGAGTGACCTGTGTAGGGTCATGTGACCAGAGGTAGGACCAGGTTTAACTCAAGCTCTCACTGCACTTGACTGAGAATGGAAGATGGGCATCGAGGTCAGGGAGGACCCACTGCTCTGTGTGTGAAGGGTACACAGGATGGAGGCAGGGAGTTTGAGGACTCAGAGGTGTGCAGAGACAAAAGAGGGGCTTCTGGCGCCCCTGGGAGGAAGAGGCGGGAGGTGGGCACAGTGGCTGGTCTGGTGGGGTCACAGTGGCTAGAAAGGAAGATTCCCCACTGAGGAGCTGTGGGAGTCGGGAACATACATACTCAACATTGTCTCTAGTCCCTGCCCTTTTCCTGGCCAAGAGTCACTTTCCTTGCTTTCTTTGAGGGCTCATCACCACTGGAAATGGTCCTGTCGGTCTTCCCACTGGCATGCCAGCTCCCAGAACACAAAGTGGGTTTGCTGGAATCCCTTATTCTGCAAACCATGCCCAGCATGTAAATATTCAGCGTACATGTGACAGTAAGTGGCTGAACGAATGCTATGAATCAGTGCTCCCTATCAGCCTCCGTCCATTCTGGCCTGGATTACCACTTAAATCTCCCAACTTCCAGGCTCTCAGTCTCCTTCATCCTCCTCACCACTGACAGGGAGGGCCACGCTCCGAAGCACAAATCCAGTGACATCACCTCCCTACATAAGGAGAGGTCCAAAGTCCCCTGAGCTCTGCTGAATCTGGCCCCAGTCCACCTCCCTCTGGGCCTCATCTCCAGGACACCTCACCATACCCAGGAGCCAGACCCAGGGAGAACAGACCTCCAAGCCTTTGCTCAGTCTGTTCCTCACCTTCACATTCCCTTCCTCCCAGTCACTGCTGTCCAAATCTCCCCTGTACCTCAAAATCCTTCAGGCTTCAGCTCAGACTCCACCTCCTCCAGGGAGCTTGTGCTCTGCCTCTTTCTCACTCCCTGCTCACTGCCCTCACACACGTGCACACACACAGTGTCCATTCTCTTTACACAGGTCCCTTGGCTAAGGAGTTGGGCTTTTCTTCCTTGCTATGGCAAAGGCTGGGTTGGGCTCCCTAAGAGGGCAGGCCTGGTGGCAAGACCAGGCAGGGTGTGTGGGAAGGAGAAGGTGGGAGCTGGAGACCCACTGGGCAGCTACAGACATCCAGACACCAGAAACAAGCCGGCACAAGTTTGGGCTTGGTGACTTGGTGAGGGCAGACTGTGGGAGGGTGGGGACGCTGAGAGAGGGAAGAATGCAGGTCTCTCCCCCTGTGTGAGAAAAGTGAAACAGGCAAGCATCTTCCCCAAGACATGGACCCTGGAAGAGAAGGGGTCCCCAGGTGAGTGGCCGATTTCTGGTTCCTTAGTCTGGCCTCCCTCCCTGTGCCCGGCCCTGTTTCAGGCCTTGATCCTGCATGGCCTACCACACACAGCTAGCTATCTGAGGTGTCACAGGAGGGCAGAGCCAGTGGCAGCATTTGGAGCTGGGGTTCCTCCTCCTCCTCCCCTAACAGCCCCCCCTTTCAATTCCTCACAAGCCTGGCTGGCAGGGCAGACGGGGCCAGACTAGTGAGAGCTCGGGAGGGTTCAGCCCAGAGTCTAGCCAGGCCAGCCAAAGCCAAGAGCCACAAACCACGATGTCTCCATTTCCCCATCCCACCTCCGCCCAGTCCTCGGGGTGTCTGCCGGTAGTCTGCTGGGAAGGCAGAGGGCAGGGGTGGGAACCCCAAGTCATCTCCTCCAGGATGGGCCACTCCCTGGCATCCTCAGGGTGGGGAGGGTGGAGCACACACTGTCTGAGTCACCAAGTTTCCCTCTCCCCCCTCTGCCTGGGCCTCATGTCTGCGTACAGGGAGAGGTGGCAAACAACAGATCACCCCAGTTCAGGCCACCCCACTTCCTCTATCTCTCTCTGGTCTTCTTTTCCTTCAAGGGGCCCTTCCTTTGGAGACTACGCACTTCTAGAAGCCATCTCAAAGCTACTGGCTAGGGAACCAGACTGAGAAGCAGTGAGATCCAGAAGAGAGTGGCATAGCTGACCCCTACACTACATTCAGGAGCTTGCTCTCCAAGCCAAATGCTTCTAATAGATAGGTTGGGAAGAAGGGGATTTTCCTGGGTTCAGATCCTGGCTGGACAATTTACTAGCCGTGTTATCTTGGACACGTCACTAGGGCTTTCTTATCTGTCGGTTTCCTTACCTGAACCTCTTATATGTCAGTGTCCTTATCTACAATGTGGGTAAGAGTAGGACCTAACTCTTCGGGTAGCTGGGAGAATTAAATGAGCTGATGCAAGGACTGATGCTCCTCCACTTACAGTGGGGTTACATCGGGATGAACTCATTGCAAGTTGAAAATATTTTTTAGTCAAAAATGGCAAGCACATGTGCCCTCTGGCAATTAAAAACAAAAACAAACTTGTAGTATAGTTTCTACTGACCGTGTATTGCTTTCATACCACCATAAAGTCAAACCAATGATTATAAGTCAGGGGCCATCCATTGTACTTATTCAATCACTCAGTGTTAACTATCACTCCTGCCCCTGGGAGGAGGGGTGATAGAGCTCAGACCCTCCTGGAGACAAGGACCAGGAACCTCAGGGGAAAAGGAAGAGAGCAGAAAATGTCAGCTCTCTGCAAACCTACAGGACTAGATACTGAGCAGAGCTGGGGAGGATGAGGCTAGAATTTCCTCCAGAGCTCATGTTTGCAGGAGAGACACCAGGCCTGGGCCAGGGCTGAGGCCAGGGCAGACACTCGATATGCTTGATTAGGAAATATGTATTGGTTCTTTCCATATGCAAGCCTGTTCTAGGCACTGATGTTTATTGAACACCAAGCAGGGCGAAGGTGGATTGGGGGAGGGGGAGGTGGTATAGACATGAGCAGGATGTAATCCTGGCCTTCCAAGCCTCCATCCTCCATCCTCCGTGGCTGGGTTAATGTGGACACAGTGTTGAGGGAGGGGTAGCTGACGTTCACTCAGCCCACAAGCCTTGGGCTGGCTCTGGGCTCTGAGATCAACGGGAAAGGTCGTGCAGTGCTTCCCGCTGAAGGAGGACATGAAGGTTCCCCATCGCGTCTCACTCCACCCATACGTCTGAAACAGTGTTTCTCTACTACTTTTGTCTGCCCTAGAAGAGCCTCACAACTGCGTTTAGCCAAATGACATGCTGCCCTTTCTGCCTCAGTTAGAACCCACATTCCCCTCACTTTACACATGAGGAAACAGGTTCAGGATGATTAAAGTGTGGGGCAAAAGCAGCGAATGACAGAGGTGGGCAATGGAACTGGGGACTCTGGGAGCACGAGACTCCCAGGCCCGGCTCCTGGTTTCCTTCTGGGCAGTGGCCAGAGTGGTTGGACCTTGACCAGCAGAGGGCAGCAGGACCCAAGGAGAGGAGCCTTTCCAGTTCCCTGGGGGCCAGGCAGGCTGGAGCACTGGCCCATGGCTCCTGCCTGGAGCACTTTTAATGACACACCACTACCCTTATCCATCACCCACTCACGGTGCTCACCCTACCAACAGTCTACTGAAGGAAGAGTCCCACAGTGACTGCCTAACTTAACCATTCACCCAGTCTCAGCAGGCCCTGAGTCTGTGTGTGGTTCTAAAGTCAGAGAGATCTTAGTTTGAATCTCAGCCCTGCATTTATCAACTCAGAGGATCATAGTCAAATGCGCAGGCTGGCTAATACCAAAGGAAACCTCTCAGGGAAGCACTTCCCACAGGCTGCTATACTGTGAGCACCGTGTACCCTGGGCTGCCTTGGCTTTGTCTATGCTATATGACAGGAGGCAGATTACGACTGAAGGTCACCAGCCTGGCTGGCTCCTGACCCTACCCAGAATGCACAACATAGTTCAGGAAGATGATTAAAATACTTAGGAGTGCCATAGAACCCCAAGAAAGTGTTCCCAGAAAATGAGGTGCTATGGGCAGGCACCAGTGGGCACAGCCCCATGTAGCTTGAGCAGTCCTAGAGGGCGGACAGAAGTGGGAAGCAGGGGGACCAGCAGTTAGCATAATGGCTATGTCGCTGGACTCCCACGTAGTCGACCGCCGTTCGCGTCCTGGACCCGGTGGCTTAAACTCATGCCGGGCGCGTGTGCATACGTGCCCAAGATCCCAAGAGGAGAATGGAGGAGAAAGGATTGCAGCGTGGCCATCCCCCCTGGGGGGGTGATTTCTCACTTTCTGTCTCTCTGTCTCTCTCTGTCTGTCTGGCAAGCGCATGTGCCCCATAGCGAAAACCTCTCCCCCCCAAGAAAAAGAAATGGGGAGCAGGGATGCCCTGGTGCGCAGGCTGGGTTGCCTGCAAGACCTTCCTGCTGGGTTGCTGGGAAAGGTCAGCCAAGCTGTGAAATCTCCTCTCCCTTTACTCCCACCAGCTGTGGCAAAGGGCTACCTTCTCAGTGCTGAGAGGTGACGCCACTCGGCTCTGTCTGGTCCAGGCCAGCCACTTCAGGCACACCTGGTTCTCCACCTCTTTTCACTTCTCCACCTGAACGTCTCTCCCAAGAGTCAAAAAAGAAATGTCCGGTGGAGGTGGGGGGAGGTGTCTCAGTAGGTGGTGTGGTGGTTAAGGCGCTAGACTCCCACATGGCTGCGGAGGTTTAAGCCTGGGAACTGAAGGCTTGCTTTCTCACTTTTCCTATCTCACTCTCTCATTCTGTCTCTCTGTGGTGAGCACATGTGCCCTATAGCACATTTAAAAATAACGATAGGGACCAGCAGTTGGTGTAACGGCTATGTCGCTGGGCTTCTCCCATGTGGTCCACCGCGGTTTGGGTCCTGGACCCAGTGGATTAAACTCATGCCAGGCATGTGTGTGTGTGCATGCGTGCCCAGGATCCCGAGAGGATGGAGGAGAGGGGATTGTGGTGTGACCATCCCCCCCGTGGGTGATTTCTTGCTTTCTGTCTGTCTGTCTCTCTGTCTGTCTTTCTGGTGAGTGCACATGCCCTATAGCAAAAATCTCTCCAAAAAAAAAAAAAAAAAGCATAAAACAAATTATAAATAGATGAACAAAAGATTTGAATGGGCTCTTCACAACAGAAAATATATTGATGCACAA
>NW_006209345.1:3324030-3325199 GCF_000334495.1 Tupaia belangeri chinensis | reverse complement strand
CTGCCAGGCACGTGTGTGTGCGTGCCCAAGATCCCGAGAGGAGAATGGAGGAGAAGGGATTGCGTCGTGGCCATCCCCCCTGAGGGGTGATTTCTCGCTTTCTATCTCTCTGCCTCTCTCTGTCTTTTTGGCAAGCACACGTGCCCTATAGCAAAAACCTCTCAAAAAACAAAAAAAGAAAAAAATTAAACAAATAAATAAAATAAAGTTAAATTTTAAAATTATTTATTTTATTTTATGTGTTATTATTATTATTATTGATTTGATCAGAGAGCGAGAGAAAGGGAAAGTGAGAAAGCAAATTGCCATGTCCAGGACTCGAACCATTGTCAGCCATATAGAAGTCCAGCACATTAACCACAGTGCCAAAATAAAATAAATAATTCTGGGGTTTTTTTTAGAGAGGTTTTTGCTATAGGGCGAGTGCACTCGTAAGACAGAGAGAGACAGAGAGACAGAAAGCAAGAAATCACCCCCCAGGGGGAGATGACCAAGCTGCAATCCCTTCTCCTCCTTTCTCCTCTCGGGATCTTGAGCACGCACGCACACACGCCCAGTGTGAGTTTAAGCCACCGGGTCCGGGACTCAAATCGCAGTCGACTACATGGGAGTCCACGACATAGCGATTACGCTAACTGCTGGTCCTTAAAATAAATAATTCTTAAAGAAGAAGAAGAAGAAGAAATGTCCCAACAAAGAATAGTTTATACTGCCGTCACTCCTTGCATCCTCTAGTAGCACCTCCTTGCAAGTTCCCTTCAGACTCACTTACATCCCATCCCACCACCTGGTCCATGACC
This sequence comes from Tupaia belangeri chinensis, assembly GCF_000334495.1. Taxonomy (NCBI): domain Eukaryota; kingdom Metazoa; phylum Chordata; class Mammalia; order Scandentia; family Tupaiidae; genus Tupaia; species Tupaia belangeri. The sequence continues at coordinate 3,324,399 of NW_006209345.1, read as the reverse complement.
CAGCAGTTCAGTTAATGCCCCAGGACCAGCCTGATCACATTTCAGGAGGTCTCAACTGAACCACCTCATCCCAATGTCCAGTGGCCTTAACACACCATTGTAAGAGCGGCTTTGTCCCTGTCTCCCTTTCCGCACTCCCTCCCTTGCTCTGGCTTCTGGGATCTCCTCCCAGATGAACTGTTTGCTGTTGTTGTAGTGTTTGTTTCCATTGCCTATTCATCATTCAGCAATTACTTATTGAGCACTTACTACAAGCCATTGCCTTCCTCCTAGGACTCCTCCCTGGTTTCTCCACTGTCCTCCTCCAGGCAGCCTTGCAGAGAGACAGTGCCCCTCCCTCTCAACACCAGAACACCAGCTCCAGCCCCT
>NW_006209345.1:3316544-3323859 GCF_000334495.1 Tupaia belangeri chinensis | reverse complement strand
TTTTTTTTTTTTTTTTTAGAGATTTTTGCTGGAGGGCGCATGTGCTCACTGGAGAGAGAGAGACAGACATAGTAAAAGAGAAAGTGAGAAATCACCCCCCATAGGAGATGGCCATGCTGTAATCCCTTCTCCATTTTCCTCCTGGGGTCTTAGGTATGCACACACATGTCTGAAACCACTGGGTCCGGGACTCCAACCTCACTTGGCCATGTAGGAGTCCAGCAACATAACTGCTACACCATCTGCTGGTCCCTCTTTATTTATTTATTTTTAAAATTTACTACAGGGTATATGTGCTCGCCAGAAAGAGACAGAGAGAGGGAGAGAAAGAGAGAGACAGGGAAAGGGAGAAAGCACAGCCTCCCCACCTCCCCCCAGAGGGGATGGCCACATTACTATCCCTTCTCCTTCATTCTCCTTGGACAGATACACACACACACACACACACACACACACACACGTATACCAGATGTGTTTTCCAAGTTGTCAGGTCCAAGACTTAAACTGTGCAATTGGCCATGTGGGACCTAGCCACTTAACTACGCCACCAGCTGGCCCCAGTAATTTTTTTTTTAACAAGTATATAGAGCTTATCACATGCCTGATACTTTTATTAAGTGTATTTACTTATTCCATGAGTGAGAGATACAGAGATAAGAGACACAGATACCGTGTCCTAGAGAGGATCCGACTCCATAGTCTACCCCCTCTAGCTTCAGCCAGCCCAGATCAAGGGCACACACGTGTCCAGTGTACTCAAGAAAGTCTCCGAATGGAATGAGCAACCTTCCCTGTGGCCTACCTGCAGAGTGCTGAGTTTTACCACTGCATCGCCACTCAGTCTCCACACATTGCTAATATCAAGTCATTCGGTTCTCATAACCACTCTACAAGGTGGGGACAGATAGCATCCCCACTTTACAGATGAAAAAACTAGGACAAAGGGATTAGGAAATTTGCCTAAGGTCATGGGGCCAGCAGATGGCATAGTTAGTGGTTACATCACTGGACTCCCACAGGGCCAACCGTAGTTTGAATCCCAGACCCAGTGTCTTGAAAATCACACTGGGTGTGTGTGCGTGTGTGCTCAAGAACCCAGGAAGAGAATGGAGGAGACGGGTTTACAGTGTGATCACTCCCCTGAGGGGTAATTTCTCACTTTCCTTCTCACTGTCTCTCTCTCTCTGGGAAGTGCGTGCACCCTATGGGGGGGTGGGGAGGTGGGAGAACCTCTTAAAAATTAATAAATGAAAAACTTTTTAAAAAGAAACTCATCCAAGGTCACAAGCTAGTGAGTAGCACATCTAGGATTTCAATCTGGGCTGGTTGGTCTCAGACTATGACTCACGTCTAGGAAGTAGGTGGGGGCGTGAGGTCCACAGACGGCAACCAGCCATTCTCATAGCCCCTTCACTGACTCAGAGTGATCAGACAGCCTTTTTCTTAAAAAAAAAAGAATTATTTATTTAATTAATTCCATTTGTTATTATAATTAGTATTATTGTTCTAATTTGACCAGAGAGAGACAAAGAAAGAGAGAAAGGAAAGCAAGAAGGGAAGCCACCAGGCCCAGGACTCGAACCACAATCAGCCACGTAGAAATCCGGTGCCCTTAATTACCATGCCACCTGATGGCCCAAGACAACCTTCGTGTCAGGCTATTTTCTACAGAAACTAACCAACCCCCTTCGCTGTTTGAAACCTCTCAAGAGCTCTGACTGGTTCAGATCTTATGTTAAGGAAACACTGAAATACACAAAAAGTAGAATTTAAATTACTCCAAGTTTCATGGCCTCCCAGAACAACTGTATTTTCTTTTCCTCATTTTTTTCTATTAAAAAAACTCTTATACAGTTGTAATCACACTATCATGCAATTTTGAACTCTGCTTTTTTTCACTGAACATTTTAACCTAGACATCCCTAATTCCATACAATTTGGAAATAGTTTAGAAATCTTTTATTTTCGAATAGTTTTAGATTTAAATAAGAATTACAAAGATAGTACATAGAATCCTTTCATACTCTTCATCAGGCTTCTCCTAATGTTAACACTCATTCATTAAAACTAGGAAATTGGGGCCGACAGGTGGTATGGTGGTTAGGGCACTGAACTCCCATATGACCAACTGTGGTTCTAGTCCTGGCAGCTTGGGAAACAAATCTGGTTAGAGTCCTCGTGGTGGTTTACGCTCTCGCTTTCCCTCTCTCTCTCATCAAGCTAAAAAATAATAATAATAAATATATTTTTTTAAACTAGGAGATTAACATTACTACTATCAACTGAACTCTAGGCTTAATTTGTCTTTTACTAGTTTTTTCACTAATGTCCTTTTTCTGTTCCAAGGTCCAATCCAGGATGCCATGTTGCATTTAGGTGAAATCATTTTTAGTGGCTGCATGTTATTTCACCTAGTGGATATTCTTTTTTTTAAAGGTTTTTGCCTTAGGGCACATGTACTTGTGGGGGAGTTGCAAGGAATGGAGGGTCAGGGAGTGCGGGGGTGGGTGAGAGAAATAGACACAGTGAGAGGGAAAGTGAAAAATCACCCCCCCAGAGGAATGGCCACACCCTCAATCTCTTCTCTTCCATTTTCCTCTCAGGATTTTGGACATGCACATACACACACCTGGAATGATTTTCAATCCACTGGGTCCGGGACTCCAACTGTGGTCGGCCATGTGAGAGTCCAGCAACGTAATCCCTATGCCATCTGGTGTTCCCAATATTATTATTATTTTTAAAGAATTATTTTTTGGGACCAGCAGTTGGCATGGTGGTTAAGGGCACTGTGCTCTCACATGGCCAATTGTGGTTCAAGTCTGGACCTGGTAGCTTGCTTTCTTTCTTTTCTTCCCTCTCTCACTTTGTCCCTCTCTGGTCAAATTTAAAAAAAAATGGAATGAATAAATGAAAGTTTTTAAAGAGGAATTATTTTATTTTATTTTAATTTGACCAGAGAGGGACAAAGTGAGAGAGGGAAGAAAAGAAAGAAAGCAAGCTACCAGGTCCAGACTTGAACCACAATTGGCCATGTGAGAGCACAGTGCCCTTAACCACCATGCTGATGCCAGCCCCTCCAATATTATTATTATTATTATTATTTTTATTTTTTTATTATCATCATCATAATCTTCTTTATATTACATTGGATTACATTTAACTTTACAGATATTATTTTTTTTAAAGAGAGACTTTTGCTATAGGGCACGTGCACTTGCTAGAGAGACAGAAAAAGAGAGACAGAAAGCAAGATATCACACACACACACACACACACACACACACACCCCAATCCCTTCTCTTGGGATTTTGGACATGCATGCACACACATCTGGCATAAGTTTCAAGCCACCAGGTCTCAATTCACTGGGTCTGGGACTCAAACTGTGGTTGGCCATATGGGAGTCCAGTGACATAACCACTACGCCATTTGTTAGTCCCAATATTTGAACAGATTTTTTACTTTTTTCTTTCTTTTTCTCTTTCTTTTTTCATCTCTCATTTGCCAAAGGGTGTGTACACTGGAGAGAGACACAGAAGAGAGAGGGAAAGTGAGAAACCACCCTCCATAGGATGGTCACCTCAAGCACCCCTAGGGGCAGGATCATTCTCTATCAGCTCATTTAATGCTCCCAAAAGTCCTGAAAAGAGCAGGTATTATTTTCTCAATTGTCAGAGGGAGCGTGGTGTACTTGACAGGAGGCGAGGAAGGGAGACATCACTCCCTGATGGGGCATGATATTGCTGCAATCCCTTTTCTCCCATTTCCCCCATCCTGTTGAGATTCTGGGTACTCCTACATGTATGCCTGGGTTGTTTTTTAAGCTCTCAGAGCTGAGATTCAAGCCACGTTTGCCATGTGGAACATAACTCTCTTAACCACTAGGCTATAAGGCTCACCCAGGGTGGGTATTATTACTTTTTTTTGAGAGGTTTTTGTTATAGGATGCATGCGTTCGCCAGAAAGACAGAGAGAGACAGAGAGATAGAAAGTGAGAAATCACCCCCCGGGGGGATGGCCATGCTGCAATCCCTTCTCCTCTTTTCTCCTCTTGGGATCTAATCACCCCCCGGGGGGATGGTCACGCCGCAATCCCTTCTCCTCCATTCTCCTCTCGGGATCTTGGGCATGCACGCACATGCGCCCAGAGTGAGTTTTAAGCCACCAGGTCCGGGACGCAAACCGTGGTCAACTACGTGGGAGTCCAGTGACATAGCCATTACACTAACTGCTGGTTCCCCGCCTGGCGTGAGTTTAAGCCACCAGGTCCGGGATGCAAACCGCAATCGACTACATGGGAGTCCAGCAACATAGCCATTATGCTAACTGCTGATCCCATTTTTTTTTTTAAAGAATTATTTTACTGGGGCAGGTGATGTTAAGGGCACATTCTTTAAAAAAAAAAAAAAGAATTATTTTATTTAACTTTATTTATTTAAATTCGACCAGAGAGGGACAGAGATAAAGTGAGACAGCAAACCGCCAGGTCCAGGACTTGAACAGTGGTCAGTCTTATGGGAGTCCAGAGCCCTTAACCACTGCGCCAACTGCCAGCCCCACAGGGTGGGTATTACTAACATAAATGTGGGATTTGAACCCAGGACATCTATTTGGATTCTAGCCGATGTCCCTAACTATCAAGTCACACTGTTCCCTTCCTGGTCCCGCTGGCCTTCTTGGTCTTCTCTAGTCCTCTAGTCCCACTGAACACATGCTGCCCCCCTGCCAACCCCCACCAACGCTCAAATCCTCTAGCTCTATTAGCTGAGTCCAGTGCTCCAGGACCTGACTACTGAACAGGGGAAGGGCTTCCAGTAGACTGAACAGTTGTATCAAGATTAAAAATAAAGAAAGAAAGAAGAGCTAACAGGTGGCATAGTAGTTAAGGTTCTGGGATTCTCATGTGGCCAACCCTCAGTTTGAGTTCCCAACTGGGCGGCTTGATGATTGTGCCAGGCACATGTGCATGTGTGTCCAAATTCCCAAGAGGAGAATGGAAGAGAAGGAATTGTGGCATGGTCATCCTCCCAGGGTGTGATTTCTCACTTTCCCTCTCTCTCTCTCTATTTTTTTCTGGTGAGTACACGTGCCCTATGGCAAAAATCTAAAAAAGAGAGAGAGAGAGAGAAGGGAGGGAGGGAGAGAAAGAGGAAAGAAGACGGGAAGAGGAAGGAAAAAAGGGAGAAAGGGAGGAAAAAAACGAACACCTTTAGAAGTAATTTGTTTTATTATATTAAAGCTATTCAATGCATTTTACCTCTGTGGTCTTTCTCCAAAAAAAAAATAATAATAATAATTATTGAGAGAGAGAAAGTTCAGACAAATTCGACTGCAAGACAGTCTATAAAATATTCAACCACTCCTCCTCAGAACTGTCAAGGTCATCACAAACAAGGAAAAGTCAGAGACAGCTTCACAGCGGAGAGGAGCCTCAGGAGACAGAACGACTAAACGCCATTTAAGTTGTGTCCTGGATGGAATCCTGGAACAGAAAAGGATATTAGGTAAAAATTAAGGAAAGGGGACAACATATCTATATTGGTTCATTACTCATTAGGCACCACGCTAATATGAAATAGCTATGAGAGGGAAACAGGGTACTGAATATATGGAAACTCGTCACAATTTTTTTGGAAAACCTAAGTGTTCCAAATTAAAAAGTGGTTTTTGTTTGTTTGTTTGTTTGTTCAGTTTTGGCAAGAGGGTACATGCACTCACCGGGGAGAAAGGGAGAGAGAAACAGAGAAAGAGACGGAGAAAGAGAAAGTGAGAAAGCACTCACTCCCCATTTGACACTCTGAGATTCTGAGCACTCGTGTACACACACACGCCTGGGGTTCTCAAGCCACCCTAGTTGGGAACTCAAACCAGGCAGCTGACCATGTGAGATCACCATTCCAACCACTGCATCACAGCGTGGCCCCTCAATTAATTTTTTTAAAAGAAGCTTTTTTGGGCCCACCTGTGGTGTGATAGTTAAGTCAGCTGGATCCTGGCTGACGGCACTTTTAGAGTCCTGGACGCAGTGGCTTTGGAGGCACGCCAGTCCCGAGCGGAGAATGGAGGAGAGGAGATTGTGATGCGGCCATCCCTCCCAGAGTGCTCTCTCCTTCTTGCTCTCTCTCTCTCTCTCTCTGGTAGCACATGCATCCTACAGCAAATTAAAAATTAATTAAAGCAGTCCCCAGAATCCTTCTTAGTATGATCAGCTGAAGTCCTTGGAGCTGGATGTCCTCGCACTTCCTTCAGCCCATTTTCATGTCGTTTTACATATGCTGGGGTGGGCCCTGTCATCTTTCACCATTTATAGCTTCGTAGTCCCTAAGGGACCATGGCCTGGGCCGCACCCAGGAGCACCTATTCCTGTGCTACTCCACCCAGATGTGTGGGCGCCTGAGGGCAGCCCCCAGCGGGACCTAGAGACTGAAGCAGCCCTCTCAGTTTCCTTCTTGGGCAGAGCAATGTTGAATAAATGCATGTGGGCTGTGCCCCAGTTCCAGGCAAGACAGATAGGTGGGGCACAATTCATGACTACTGGGGAAATTCTAGTTCTGGACGTGAGCGTGAGCGCAACCCAGACCAAACAGGGAAGACCTCCTGAGGTTTAAAGAAACCGACGCTGGCAGCAGACAATAGAAATGTAAACAGTCCTGATGAGTTTGCTCACACATTTTCCCTCCTGCTGGCTGTTCCGGAGTTCCCTTCACCCTTCACCCAGGAATTACGGGAAGCCAGTTAATATCAATGAAATGTCCAAACACAGCTCTACGGATCTGGATTTACGTAGAGCTTTGTCCCAGCAAATTTAATTCAGAGCCCCAGGGCACCACCCTACCCCGGGCTCACTTTCCACCCAGGACACAAGCCCATTCCTCCTGGGTCTTTAGGCTGTGGACACCGAAGGTCCCAGGACTTCTCCAAACTCACTGACCCCTCTTCTCACCTCTGAGTCAGCCTTGTCAGCAGAAGAGATTGTGGGATGTATTAAAAGCCCAAAAGTGTTGGTCAGCAGGTTGGTATGGTGGTTAAGGCGCTGGACCCCCACATGGTTGACTGTGATTTGAGTCCCAGACCTGGCAGCTTACTTTCTCACTTTCTCTCTATCTCTCTCTGGTCAAATAAAAATAATAATAATAATAATAAATAAAATTTAAATGGTTATTTAAAAATATTTATTTATGTAATTAATTCCATTTGTTATTTTTTTAAGATTTATTTATTTCTGGGACCAGCAGTGACATAATGGCTATGTCGCTGGACTGCCATGTAGTCGACCGTGGTTCAAGTCCCGGGCCTGGTGGCTTAAACTCAC
>NW_006209345.1:3315408-3316427 GCF_000334495.1 Tupaia belangeri chinensis | reverse complement strand
GTGCTCTCCCACCCCTCCACCCGCCCCCCTCTCTTTTTTTTTTTTTTTTTTAAGAATTATTTATTTCTGGGACCAACAGTTGGCATAATGGCTGTGTCGCTGGACTCCCATATAGTCGACTGCAGTTCGAGTCCCAGACCCAGAGGCTTAAACTCATGCAGGGTGCATGTGTGTGTACGTGCCCATGATCCCGAGAGGAGAATGGAGGAGAAGGGATTGTGGCAGGGCCATCTCTCCTCGCAGGTGATTTCTCCTTTCTGTCTCTCTGTTTCTTTCTGGTGAGCATATGTGCCCTATAGCAAAAAGGACCTCTCAAAAAAAGAAAGATTTATCTATTTCCATTTGTTATTATTATTTTTTAATTTGACCAGACAGAGACAGAGAGAGAGAAAGGGAAAGTGAGAAAGCCACTTAGTCCGGGATTTGAACCACAGTGGGTCGTGTGGGAATCCAGCGACCCTAACTACCACACCACCTGCTGGCTTCCAAATAGTTCTTTAAAAAAAAAAAAACTAGAAGAAGAAGCCTGGGGGACAGGACTAGGATTGCAGGCCCATGTGGTGACGGCTCGGGCACCTGCGGAGGCATAAGACACAGGTGTCTACCAGCCAGCAGTGGGAGCTCTCCCCTCAAGCCCCGACTCTCCCTATGCCAGCGTTCTCTCTGATCCAGCCTCACAAGGCAATTGTCTGTGGTCACCTGTGCATGAGGCTGGGTTTTAAGATGCAAGGATTATGAAAAGATTACGAGCTAAACCAGGTTGAACTTTCACAGGAGAACTTTCACAACTGCCCAAGGGTGGAACAGGGCGGAACAGGTGGGTTGGACTGGATGGACCTGTGGACCTGTCTAGCTGGAGGATGCTCAAGCGCATGCTCTGGCTGAAGACAAGTCAGAGTCCGGGAGCAAGACCTTTCAACCTAAGAAGCAAGGGCCCAGTTGCCTCCCCTCCCACCTCACTTCCCTCACAGCTACTCAGTCAGCTGGGGTGTGCAAGAATGGGACAGAAACTGCTCTCC
>NW_006209345.1:3294674-3315393 GCF_000334495.1 Tupaia belangeri chinensis | reverse complement strand
AGAAGTGCCCGGTCTGTAGGGGAAGGCTGCTGGAACAAAGGGAGAGCAAGGACCATCTTCTCTCATGCGCAGCTAGGGACATCAATGTGTCTGTGGTATGGGGGGACAGCCATCTGCCACGTGCCCCTTGGCTGCAACCCTCAGAGAGTCCTCTAGCCCATCCAGGTGTGATTGATTGATTCATTTATTATTTCTTTAATTTTATATTTTATCTTTTAATAAAAAAATTTAAGAGGTTTTTTTTTGGCCTTAAGGTGTGTGTGCTTGCCAAAGAGAGAGAGAGAGAGAGACAGAAACAGTGAGAAGGAAAGTGAGAAATCACCCCCCCCCCCCAGGGGGGAGGATCATGCCACAGTCTCTCCTTCATTCTCCTCTTGAGATTTTGGGCACACACATACATGTGCCCGGCATGAGTTTCAAGCCCCTGTGTCTGGGACTTGAACTGTGATTAGCCATGTGGGAGCCCAGCAATGTAACTGCTAAGCCATCTGCCCGTCCCATTTAAAAAAAATTTTTTTAAGTTGTTTATTTAATTTTATTTTCATTATTTTGAATATGCTATAAGGCATGTGCATTTACCAGAGAGAGAGAGAGAGAGAGAGAGGAAAGGAGAAACCAAGCCACTAGTTCTGGGACTAGCTCAGTCAGCCACATGGGAGTCCAACACCCTAACTACCGCATGGCCTGCTGGCCCCAAGTGTGATTTTTGAGAAGGCAAAAAGAAAAGGTGCCTTAGCCCCTGGCTTGGGCTCTCTGAAGTGATCAAAACTCCAATTAAGCAAATTTGTTTCATGCGCACTGTGGAGAATCTCAACACCACCCAGAGCTTGACTTAAGTGCAGTCCAAGGTGATCTTTAGAATGACTCCCTGGGAGGAGTAGCTCTCTTTATCTCGTGCGTATCATGTCAGCACCAAAGAGCCCCAGCTTCACCCCAGGCACACCTAAGCTAGAAGGCTTAGGACTGTGGTCTTTTTTTAAGAAAAAAGTCCACATCTTCCTAGTAGTAGGTGGCAAACTTAGTGCTGGCAGGTGCCTGACACGTGACTGTCACCTTGGGCTCCTCAGCCATCCATGCAGATGCGTTTCATCACTCAATCAGTGGCACTGCCTGTCCTCCTCTGCCTTACAGTACTCCTGCTAGGGGCCAGGAAATCTTGTCACCCGTGCACCTGCACTTTACCCATGCCCGGCCATCCCTATGTGGGGGAGGCTATGTGTGGTACCCCCAACTCCTCTAGCATTCCTTTTATGTGACTTGTCATTTAACACATGACAAGTGACAGCTAGGATCAGAAGTGTGTGGCACCTCCAGAGGGTTCAGGTTGACCTGAAATCCAAACTCAGGTCTCCCATGTGGCTTTGGTATCACACAGTAGAGCTCTACTGCCTGCCTCATTGTGGCTGGGCCTCATCCATATTTTAATTGATTTTATTTATTTATTTTAGCTTTTTTTTTTTTTTGGAGAGGTTTTTGCTATGGGGCGCGTGCGCTCGCCAGACAGACAGAGACAGAGAGACAGAAAGCGAGAAATCACCCCCCAGGGGGGATGGCCATGCCGCAATCCCTTCTCCTCCATTCTCCTCTCGGGATCTTGGGCACACACACACACATGCCCGGCGTGAGTTTAAGCCACCGGGTCTGGGACGCAAACTGCGGTCGACTACGTGGGAGTCCAGCGACATAGCCATTACGCTAACTGCTGGTCTCCCCCTTTTTTTTTAAATAAGCAAAGATAATTTATTCAGGCCAAAGTGAAGATGATCCCCTGGACACACGGCATTCAAGTTACTCTGAATGATGTGCTCTGAGGTCTTACAGGATTTTTAAAGGCAGTGAGTCACAGTTGGGAGTGGGGTAATTACAAGTCTACAATGGAGTCCAGTGATGTAGCTTACACTATCTGCTGGTCCCATACTTTTTCTTGATTTATTTGCTATGGCTCGCCTTAGGGAGACAAATGGAGAGAGAGAAAACCCTCAGGTGGGATGACCATGCCCAAATCCTTCTCCATTCTCCTTTTGGGATTTTGGTTACACACACACGTATGTGCCCTACATGGTTTCAAGCCACTGAGTCTGGGACTCAAACTGTTCAGTCAGCCTAGTGGAATCCAGCCACCTTAACTACCACACTACCTGGGTGGCCATCATGTAGTGCTGCCTTAGTTAAGCCCTATAACCTTCTTCTTCTTCTTTTTTCCTTTTAACTATCGGGCATACATGCTCTCCAGAGATATAGACAGAGACAAAGACAGTAAGCAAGAAGTCACCCCTCCAAGAGATGTCCACACTGCAATCCCTTCTCCTCCATTCTCCTCTGAGGACTTTGGGCATGTACACACATGTGCCCGGTATGAGTTTCAAGCCACCAGATTCAGAATTTGAACCTCAATTGACCCGATGGGAGTCCAGTACCTTAACCACTATATCTCTTGCTGGTCCCAAGCCCTGTAACCTTAATAACCTGCTTTTTTGTTTTTGTTTGTTTTTAAAAAAAATATTTTAACTTTATTTATTTTATTTTTAATTTGACCAGAGAGGGACAGAGTGAGAGCTAGAGAGAGAGAAAGTGAGAAAGGAAGCCACCAAGTCCACGACTCAAACCATGGTTGGCCATGTGGGAGTCTACTGCCCTTAACCACCATGCCACCTGCTGGCCCCAATAACCTCTCTGTTTCTCCCTCAGTCCCAGAAGTGGGGATATAATTGCATCTTCCTCATAGGGAGTTGAGGATCCAGGGAAGGGCTTGGGACAGGAGGCTTTTGATAAAAATGGGTGACTTAAAGGGCATCTCTGGCTGCTGATAGAAGACCAGGCTGACAGGGGCCCCATGGAGGCAGAGAAACTCACGGCCTCCACTCACCTACCTACTTCCCTGTTGATCCTCTGAGAGCCCAGCAGGCTGACTCCCAGCAAGCCAGCTCTCCTGGGTTGGGACGTTGGCGCGGATGGCTTTGATTCCAGCTGGTATTCCTTGACCACGTCTTCAAGTTCAAACTCAAAACCTGACATCCCTAGAAAGCCTTAGTGAAGGATGTCACTTAGGTCTGACGTTATTCACTCCAGACCTAACCAGTCTTTTCTGGTGCCCATTGTGCCCTTGGAGTCCCCATAGAACTTTCCACTTCACCCTGAATGTGGTCCTCCACCATAGGCTCTTGTTCTGTGCCTCTGCCCAGGGATTGCTCAGGCTCTCCACACACGTGGGGTAGTGAAAATGCTGGGAGTCGATAGTCCCTTGAAGAGCCCACAATCAGTGACAGATGGCAGCTACTGGATAAATGGGAACTTTGAGGCATGTTCCATGCTGTCTCCCAGAGATCCCCAGCCAGACCTCGCTCCAGGAGGCCTCTGAGGTAGCTTGTTTGATGCTGTACCCTTCGTTGGTTCTATTCCCTTCCTGTCTTACTCTCCCATTTTTGCAGGACCACTTCCCAAATAAACTACTTGCACTTGGGTCTTTATCTCAGGTCTTTATCTCTAATACAAAAGCAAAATGCAGCTGAGAAAGTTTAGGTGTTCTGCTCATCCTTATGAGAGCAATCGAGGGCATGGCCTCAGGCACTAAAAAGGTTTGGAGAAGAGAGAAGTAAAGGAAGAGGACTCAACAGAACTTGGTCACACACGAGATGTGTGTGAAAAGGGAGGGGTCTTGGTTGACTGCTGGGTCTCAGGGGATGGGCCAAGAGGAAGAGGTCACATCTGCGCACACTGAATCTGAGAGGCTTAGAGACATTGGCAATTGTCTTCTTTTAAAAGCTTTTTGCTCCCTAGAGAGAGAGAGAGAGAGAATGAGAGAGAAAAAGAGAGGAAAAGTGAGAAAATAGCCCATCCGGGGGAATGGCCACACTGCAATTCCTCCTCCATTCTCCTCCCAGGATTCTAGGTGCATGTGCACATGTGCCTGATGTGTTTCTCAAGCTACCGGGTCTGGGACTGAAACTGCAAAGCACCTCCCCAATGGGGGTTGGTCATGCTACAATCCCTTCTCCGTTTCTTCATCCTGATGGGTTTGGGGGCATGCATACACACATACCTGGTATGCTCTCAAGCAGTCATATCTGGGATTTGAACCAAATAGTCAGCCACATGAGATAGGAGTCCCTTAACTACTAGACCACGGGTTAGCCCATGGCCTGCTGATTTTTGAGTACACCATGGCCATTCCCATTGAGGGTCTTTGCTCAAGCTTTTCCTCTATCTGGGTCTGTTTCTTCTCGTCATACAATCTCTACTCCAATGTCACCTCTTCAGAAAAGCTGTCCTTATTTTCTTGATAGAATTTATCTAATAAATTATTTGCTGAGGTTTTCCCAAATAAACTATAAGCTCAGTTTTTTTCACAAAGTTGCTTATATAGCACTTACTATCTTCTAGGAGTTGGAACATATGGAATAAAGATGGTCCCTGACTAATGGTAGCCCAACTAATGATTTTTCAACCTCATTAGGGGTTTATCAAGTATTAAATGCATTTTCAACTTACTGTTGGTTTATCTGGCTGTAATCCTAAATTGAGGAGCATCTGTGTTAACTCCTTTAGTATCTGTAACAATGACCTTTAAAGACTCATTTTACGAAGAAACCAAAACTCTGAGTATTGTGGTTTGAGTAGGGTGCCAAGTTCATTGCACGGTATAGCTGGCATGGGAACACAGGCTTCAAGATCCTTGCTGGACCATGACACTGTGTGGTCTCAGAGCAGGGCTCTGTCTACTGTGGTCCACGGCATTGCTAGTGTGCACAGCAGTACCTGCTACACAGTAGACTCTCAAATTTGTTACCTGGACGACCAAATACCCATCCTCTACAAAAGACATATCCTCATGCTGAATTTGGTGAAGTCCTCTAGAATTGAATCTCCGTTCCCTCTGCAGGCTCAGTGCTTGTCTGTTAGCTGATTATCCTTGCTGCACTACAGATAGAAAATGCCTTCTCCACAGTCTTTCTGTAACTAGTAATTGTTATTTTTATTTATTTATTTACATTTTTTTGAGAGATTTTTACTATAGGGCACATGCTCTAGCCAGAAAGACAGAGAGACAGAGAGATAGAAAGCGAGAAATCACCCCCCGGGGAATGGCCATGCTGCAGTCCCTTCTCCTCCCTTCTCCTCTCAGGATCTTGGGCACACACGCACATGCACGCGGTGTGAGTTTAAGCCATTGGGTCTGGGACTCAAACCGCGGTCGACTACATGGGAGTCCAGGAACATAGCCATTACGCCAACTGCTGGTCCCTATTTATTTACATTTTCACTGAAGGGCAAGTGCACTTGCCAAAGAGAGAGAGAGAGGGAAATTTTGCCATGGGGGGATGGCCAAGCTGCCATCCCTTCTCCACTATTTTCCTCTCTGGATTTTGGACAAACACACCTGGCATCTTTTTCAAGCCAATGGGTCCAGTACTCAAATCACAAAGTCAGCCATATGGGACCCAGTGCTTTAACCACCACACCACTGGCTAGACTGGTAAAGAGTCCTTTTTTTTTTTTTTTGCCATATGGCAAGTGCACGCACCAGAGAGGAGATAGACAAAGAGATACAAAGAGAAGGAAAGTGAGAAATCATCCCTGGGGGGATGATACTCCTCCCAGGATCTTGGGCACACTTTCAAGTCACCAAGTCCAGGACTCAAGCCACAGTCAGTCATGTGCGAATCCAGCCACCCTAACCACACACCACCTACTGGCCTGGTAACCAGTAATTTTTTTAAAAAAAGAATTTTATTTGACTTTATTTATCTACTTATTTTTAATTTGACCAGAGAGGGTCAGAGTGAGAGAGAGAGAAAGTGAGCAAGCAAGCCGCCAAAGCCTGGACTTAAACCATGGCCGGCCATGTGAGAGTCCAGCGGCCTTTACCACCACGCCACCTGCCAGCCCCATAACCAGTAGTTTTTAAGTCAGCTCAAGCAGTGACTGCTCCACGTTGCCTTCCCTGACTGGACACCCCTCCCACCAATAGAACCGGCCCCTCCCATCTTTGTGCCCTCACTGTGTCCTGTACAGACTATACATATCCTGTAGAGACCTGGTGTTCATGGCACTCAGTCTTGCTCTTCACCTGGTCCACGCACACAGTTGTTAGACTCTTTCACTTTTTGAAAGGTCTCAGTTTGGACACTAATTTCTTTGGTTACTTGATTTGCCCCTGACAATGTGAACTCAACACTCATGTTACAACTCCAGTGCCAAGCAATGTGCCCTTGTAGAGGCTGGGGGAAGGAATAAATGAACACTTATCTGATGGTTAGAAACTGCCATCAGTTTGAGGTGTATCAAAAAAGCGCACTGGATCAGCTATCAGAGGACATGGCTTATGGTTCCAATTTCATTCTAAACTAGCTTCATGACCTTGGCCAAACTGCTTAACATCTTTGGGGCTCAAACTGCCAGATTTTAAAATGAGTGGGTTGGATTAAATGGCCTCTGACCCCCATGCCAGCTCTAAGATTCTGTGATTCAAAACTAATATCCCTGCAGTAGACAGGGACTTCCCAGTCACTGTGTGAAGAAGTTAGTGCAGCACCAAGTACACACACTAGGATGCCCTGCGAGACTGGAGTATCATGGCAGCTCCTGCAGCTGTGTGGGAACCATTCCCATTTCTCCCTTCTCCAACCCCAACTCTGGCATGCTATTTATCCCACTGGTTAACATGAATGCTGGCATTGTCATAACGTCTCTTTTCATTGTTGGTTTTTGTTTCTCTTTCCAATGAAACTATAAGCTCCTTGAGGGTAGAATCCAAATCTTATATTTTAATCCCGAGGACCCAGCAGGTAGTCAGAAACTGGCATACTTTTTTTGTGTGTGTGGTTGATGGTAATAGGCATATAGAGATCCAATCAAAGGTGAGACATGGGAGGGGGGTTTAATCAGAAATCCACCAGAGGGAGCAAATAGTGGTATAAGGGTAAAATGTGATGATCCATGATGCTAACTCGTGTGGGAAGGTTCTATATTTGTGCCCAGAGACCTTCCTGAGTATGCCAGGCACACATGTACAAATGATTTGCGGTTGGCTGAGGCTAGGAGTAGAGCATAGCATAAGAGACCCTCTTAGGGGTATTGTATGTCTGTCTCTCTTGCTCATGGAGTAAATAAGTAATAAACAAACAAAAAATAGGAGCTGAATGGCAGTGTAGCAGTAAAGTTCTGCAAGAAAGAGCCACATGGGAAGGTTGCCAGTTCAAGTACAGAGATTTCTCCGTGTATGTTGGGCATGAGTATATCCCTGATCTGGGTTGGCTGGGGCATGGATTGTGGGGTTAAGATCCTGTTGGGGGCACTATCTCTCTCTCTCTGGGGTCCTATATCTTTCTTGCTTTCTCTCTCTCATAGAATAAATGAATAACTTTTTTTTAAAAAGGGGAATACAAGAGGCCGGCAGGTGACGTTATGGTTAAGGCACTAGACTCCCACATGACTGACCACAATTTGTTTCCCAGACCTGATAGCTTGCTTTCTCATTTTCTCTCTCTCTCTAGTGAGCGTATGTGCCCTATAGCAAATGAATACAAATAATAAAATAAGTTAAATAAATAGTTATTTAAACAAACAAAAAAACTGGAAATATATCAGAGAATGAAGAGAAAGCAGTTGAAATGAGGACACTGCCCCACTATCAATAGCATTCAAATTATGCACCTGTGCATTAAGGAGCAACATAAATACACATAGAAAGAAATATGGTCTCTCAAAAAACAGTGAAACAACAAAAAAACCCCCAAACAAACAAAAAAGAAATATGATCCTTTCAAGAGGAATAGCATAGAATTAGAAAAAGGAAGCCACTGGAGAGTCTATATTTATCTTCCAGCAATTCAGAACTATAAATTCTATTTGCCCACTTTTCTGAATTTGCTGACAATGAGAATGCCTAAAATATATTTTAGAAGGGTCAGTTCATGGCATGGTGGCTAAGATACCTGGATTCCACATGGGTGACTGCATGATTCAAGTCCTGGGCCTGGTGTCTTGAAAACAATGCTAGGCACATGTTTCTAAAATCCCAAGAGGAGAATGGAGAGGAATTGTGGTGTGGCCATCCTTCTGGGGAGTGAGTTCTCATATTCCCTTTCTCTTTCTCTCTCTGGCAAGTTCATGTGCCCTAGAGCAAAATTTAAATGATATATATATGTATAAGAAATACTACATGTGGGGCCAGCAGGTGTAATGGTGGTTAGGAGGCTGGATCCCACAGTTTCTACTTTGTGGTCCAAGTCTCAGACCAGGCAGTTTGGAAATCACACAGGGCACATGTGCATCCATGTCCAAAATCCCAAAAGGAAAAAGGAGGAGAGAGAAGGGACTTTTGGCATGGCCATCTCCTCTGGGGGATGATTCTCACTTCCTCCTCTCTCTCTCTGTCTCTCTGGTGAATGTACATGCCCTGTAGAAAAAAAAAAAAAAAAAAAAGAAAGAAAGAAGGAAAGAAAGAACAAAAGAGAAATATTAGGTCAGCAGGTGGCAGGGTGGTCAAGGGCTCTGAACTCCCATATGGCCAACTATAATGTGGGTCCTGGACCTGGCGTCTTGCTTTCTCACTTTCCCTATCTCTCGCTCTGTCTCTTGCTCTGTCCCTGTCTGGTCAAATTAAAATAAATAAGTAAATAAAGTTAAATAAAATAATTATTTTTTAAAAAAAGAAAGACTACATGAGTAATAAATAAAATAAAATAGAAAATGCTAAAATATATTCTGGAAAATAACCACATTTATGCAAAATATAAACCTTTACCCATAGACATGTATGTATCTAAAAGCAGATGAGAAAGACCAGCAGATGGCATAATGGTTATGTTGCTGAACTCCCATGTAGTTGATCATGGTTCTATTCCTGGATCCAGTGGCTTAAACTCATGCCAGGCTTGTGTGCATACGTGTCCAGAGTCCCAACAGAACAGAGAAGGGATTGTGGTGTGGCCATCCCCCTGGGGGTGATTTCTCGCTTCTCTCTGTCTTTCTGGTGAGCGCACATGCCCTTTAGCAAAAATCTCTCTAAAAAAAAAAAAACAAATACAGATGAGAGCCAGCTCAGGCAGTGGTGGTTAAGGCAGCTGGATACCATGTGGCTGATTGTGCAGTTCAAGTCCTGGACCTGGTGACTTGAAAAACATATTAGTTACGTGTGTATATGAGTCCAAAATCCCAAGAGCAGAATGGAGGAGAAAGGATTGTGGTGTGGCCATCCCCACTGAAAAGTGCTTTCTCACTGCCTCCCTGCTACTGTCTCTCTCTGGCTACAGCACACACCTCAAGGCAAAAAAAAAAAAAAAAAAAGTAGATGGGAAACCCTGTAATCAGTTCCAATAATAAGTGACTAAGGGATGCATACTGGATCTCCTACATACCACTGAAATTATGCAGGAATAGAAAGTTAACTAAGAATATGTAACTCGCCAATAAGAAAAAAATTAGATCAACAGTAAATGCAGACCTAGTAATTATAACCAAATCAAAACATGAACTTCAAGTTGTGGCAAATCAAGTATAATGTCAAAAACTATGGAAATCTCATCTTAAACACAGTCAATATTTTCTTGCAGTCCCCCAGGGAGTGTGAAATAGATTTACAAAGAAAGTAAAGACTGACTATATTTCAGAGTTTAAATATTTAGCAAGCATTTTGGGGGAAAATTGTCATTTTAAAATTACACACTTCAAATATAATCAATTGTGTAATTAAAGAGGCATTTTGGGAAAAAATTGACTAAGTCTATAATATATCAAAAGCTGTGCTCTGATATGGACTCTAAAGGTGACATTCTGAAATTGGAGGCAACAGAAATAAACAGAGCAGAAAGACTAGATCACAAGAGAAGCTGGGATAAAAAGAAAGTGAAGAACTCAGCCTAAGATTCTCATACTTGGGGGCAACACGTGGCATAGCAGTTAAGGTGCTAGCTTCCCACATGGTCGACAGTGGTTTGAGTTCTGGTCCCAGCAACTTGAAACTCAGGCTGGGCATGTGTGTGTGTGTGCCCAAGACCCTGAAAAGAGAATGGAGGAGAAGGGATTGCTTGTGTGGCCATCCCCCTTGAGGGTGATTTCTTGCTTTCTATCTCTCTGTCTCTCCAGCAAGCACATGTGAACTATAGCAAAAATCTCCCTCTCTAAAGAAAGAAAAAAAAGAGAGACCAGCAGTTGGCTATGTCACACTCCTATGTAGTCGACTGCAGTTCAAATCCCGGACCAGGTGGATTGAACTCATGTATGCATGCATGCCCAAGATCCCGAGAGGAGAATGGAGGAGAAGGGATTGTGGCGTGGCCATTCTCCCTGGAGACAGAGAGAAAGTGAGAAATCGCCACAATTCTCACTTTCTGTCTGTCTCTCTCTGCCTTTCTGGCGAGTGCATGTGCCCTATGGCAAAAACCTCTCCAAAAAAAGAAAGAGATTCTCACACTTACCTTCGGCCTGGGTTTCCAATATTGCTGTAGCAGGGGCTTTCCTTTCTATTACCTCTATTCTAGCTGCAATGGTATTTGCAGGGATTACAACGTGGCCATCTCCCCTTGAGGATTTCTTTCTGTCTCTGTCTCTCTGGCGAGAGCATGTACTCTATAACAAACATCTGTGGTGGGGGGGAAGATTCTCATACTCACCTTCTGGCTGGGTTTGCAGCAACAGGGGCATTCCTTTCTAATACCTCTATCCCAGCTGCAATGGTAGTTGCAGGGACAGTTTCCCTGGGATAGTTGTTATTGTATCAACCCTTTTGTCCAGAACATATAAATGCCTCTTTTACTTCTAACAAAACCAAACTCCCCTGCAAGGATTCAAAGTCCTCTAGCCCCCACTTGTTCTTCCCTCAAAAGCTTCATTGTACTACTTTATTCACTGATTCAATAAACATGAGCAAATGAGTGACAGCTATGACTGGCACTGTTCTAAGCTTTGAGGATGCAGTAATGAACAAAATGAAAAAAACTTCCTGCCCCACGAGACTATGTCCGAATAGAATTCTATGTTCAATTCTTTCTTTTTTCTTGAAAGAGATTTTTGCTATAGGGTGCATACACTCGCCTGAGAGACAGTAAGACAGAAAGCGAGAAATCACCCCCAAGGGGATGGCCATGTCACAATCCCTTGGCTTCCATTCTCCTCTTGTGATCTTGAGCACGCACCCAGTGGAAGTTTTTAAGTCACTGGGTCTGAGACTCAAACCACGGTTGACTACGTGGGAGTCCAATGACGCAACCATTATGCCATCTGCTGGTCTCCTATGTTCAGTTCTTACTGTCTTCATTATCTTCACATGATTAGTTGAATTTAAATAATCAGTGTAATGATGATTGTTCTCTCATTTTCTGAAATTGTCAGAGGATGCATGTACTCACCAGTGAAACACAGAGACAAAGAGAAAGAAGGAGAAAGTACCTTCCAATGGGTCATGGTCAAGTTGCAATTCCTCGCCTCCATTTCTCCATCTGGTGAGGATTTGGGGCATACATACTCACACATACAACCAGCATGTTTCTCATGCACCAGTGCCAGGATTCAAACCATGGTTGGCTACATAGGATCTGGCTCCTTTAACTACTAGGCTACAGAGTCAGCTAATGATGATTGTTCCCTAAGTATGTAACATCTTTTTTGTATTTTTTTGAGAGGTTTTTACTATAGGGCACGTGCACTCGCCAGACAGACAGAGAGAGACAGAGAGACAGAAAGCAAGAAATCACCCCCCAGAGGGGATGGTCACGCCGTAATCCCTTCTTCTTTCTCCTCTTGGGATCTTGGGCACGCACGCACATGCACCCAGTGTGAGTTTTAAGCCACCGGGTCCAGGACTTGAACCGCGGTCGACTACATGGGAGTCCAGCTAACTGCTGGTCCCTGTATTTTTTTCATAAGCATCCTGCTATAGGGTGTGTGTGTTCACCAGAGAGACAGCGAGACAGAGAGAAAGTGAGAAATCGCCTCTCAGGGGGATGGCCACACTGCAATCCTGTCTCCATTCTCCTCTTGGAAATTTGGCCATGCATGCACACACGCCCAGCATGAGTTTCAAGCCGCTGAGCCTGGGACTTGAACCGCTGTTGGCCATGTAGGAGATCAGCAAAGTAACCATTATGTTACCTGCCGGTCCCAGTATGTCACATCTTAATGGGGTCTTCTCCATGACATAAAATGAAAGTAAAAGTCAAGTTTTCTAATTTTTCAAATCTCCTTTCACATCGATCACTTTTTTAAAAGAATTATTTAACTTTATTTATTCATTCATTTATTTTAATTTGATGAGAGAGAGAGAGAGAAAGTGAGAAAGCAAGCCATCAGGTCCAGGACTTGAACCGTGGTGAGCCATGTGGGAGTGTCCAGCACCTTAACCACCACACCACCAGCTGGTCCCATTGATCACTTTTTTTTTTTAAGAGGTTTTTCACTATAGAGAGCGTGCGCTCGCCAGACAGACAGAGAGAGAGACATAGAGACAGAAAGCGAGAAATCATCCCCCAGGGGGGATGGTCACGCCGCAATCCCTTCTCCTCCATTCTCCTCTCAGGATCTTGGGCACATACGCACACGCGCCCGGCGTGAGTTTTAAGCCACCGGGTCCGGGACTCGAACTGCGGTCGACTACGTGGGAGTCCAGGGACATAGCCATTACGCTAACTGCTGGTTCCCTGATCACATTTTTAAAAAGAGATTTTTGGTTTAGGGCGAGTGTGTTTGCTGGAGAGACAGAGAGATAGAGAGACAGAAAGCAAGAAATCATCCCCGAGGGGGATGGCCACACCACAGTCCCTTCTCCGCCATTCTCCTCTTTGAATTTTGGGCATGCACACACATGCGCCTAGCGTGAGTTTTAAGTCACCAGGACTCTCACTGCAGTCAACTACATGGGAGTCCAGTGACATAACCATTATGCCATCTGCTGGTCCCCAGGCACTTACTTTTTAGAAAAGTTTATTTAGTTTATTCTTCATGGCACACACATGAACAGGAGAGAGAGAGAGAGACAGAGAGAGAATTACCCCCAACAGGGTCTGGTCATGCTCTGATCCCATTCCCCTCCTACTCTCATTCAGTATGTTATGGACGGGGTCACAGAGGACTGGGCCTAAGCAGTTAATTTAGTCTTGGCACAAGATACTCAGTAAGTACCCAAATTCTTCATGTAGGAATAAAATAAATAGGAGAATGGATTGTACATTTAAATTTTTGTTAAAAGAGCAGATATTGGGCCAGCCAGTAGTGTGGTGGTTGGGGCAGCGGGATCCCACAAGGCCGACTGCATGGTTTGAGTCCCAGACCCAGCAGCTTGAGGAACATGTTGGGTATGTGGGTATGCATGCACAAAATCCTTAGGAGAGAGTAGAGGAAAAGGGATTGCAGTTTGACCATCCTCCCAAGGAGTGCTTTCTCACTTCTGTTCTCTCTCTTTCTCTTCCTTGCAAGTGCACGGCATATTAAAAGGAAATTAAAAGGAAAAAGAGGGCAGATTTTATGTTAAATGTTCTTACCACAATAAAATACATTTTAAAATAGTAAAACCAGGAGTTTTTCTTAAACATGTTGTCGCTCACCCCCCACCCCTACCCCCCAGCTACCAAAGTGTGTTTATGCCCTCTAGTCCTTTTGACTCCATAATGATCCTAGGTAGAAACAGAGTCATTATCTCTGGTACTTTTGTTGTTTGTTTGTTTTTTTTTTTTTAAATATTTGTCAGAGGCATGTGTGCTTGCTGGAGAGAGAGAGAGAGAGAGAGAGAGGGAAAGTGAGAAAGCACCCCCCATGGGCAGTGGTTGTGCTGTCACATCTTCTCCTCCATTTCTCTTTTTGAGATTTCAGGTATGCACCCACAGATGCCCAGTGTGTTTTCCACATGCTAGGTCCAGAACTCAAACTGCACAGCTGTTCATGTGGGATCCAGCCACCTTACTCACCATGCCAATAACTGAGCTTCTGGTTAAGGGACTATGTTAATTACATGAAGCCGATAAGGATCCCTTGCAAAGCAGCCGAAGGAACGCTAACCTTAGCTGAAGCTGAGGTACTGAATATTCTTGAAGAGGATGAACAAAGATCAGATCCACTGGGAGAGTCTAGGAACAGGTCTAAGTACGTGGGCAATTGACCCTTTGGGGATGTGGCTGAAGCACTGTACAACTATCCCCAACAACAAGATTGCAAATAAACCCTGAAACCTCAGGGTGTCACAAACTTCCCCCTAGCAAGTACAGGTGTAAGTAAGATACCATGGCTCTTCATCCTTCAGCCTCACTCCCAGGCAGGGCAGGAAGTTCCACCCTTTTAGAAATGGGAAGTGAGTGTATCCTGGCCCCCAAACAAAGCTAATGCTGCTGAAAGAGCAGGTGGATTCCAGATGCTGCTGCTGCTGCAGCAGCTGCCCCAACAGCGAAAGTCAACCCCATGACTTAAAAGAGGTGGGTCCTGAACAAAGGAAGACAGATACATGGAAAACATGGTAGCAATATGAACACTGACTGGACCAGGGGAGGGCTGTGGTCCCCCGGCCCAAGGAAAGGATCAACCATGTTCCAACCATTTCCATGAAATGTATGATTCTCATGTGCCATCTATGTTTAACAATACCAACAACTGCAGCACATTTCTGGCTTTTCTTTCTTTCTTTTCTTTTTCTTTTTCTTCTTCTTTTTTTTTTTTTACTTTTATTTTAATTGCCAGAGGGCACATGCACTTGTCAAAGAAACAGAGACAGAGGAAGAGAAAGAGGGAGAAAGCACCCTCCCAATGGGGTATGGTCATGCTGCAATCCTTTCTCCTCCATTTCTCCATCCTGTTAGGATTTGGAGCATATACACACAAGTGCCCGGTATGTTTTTCAAGCCAACAGGGCCAGAATTTGAATCTCATGGTGAACCATGTGGGATCTGGCTCCCTTAACCACTGGGTCACCATGCCAGTCCCATAGAGTCCTTTGTTTTTTTCCTGAGCTGCTGCTGCAGCAGCTGCCCCAACAGCGAAAGTCAACCCCATGACTTAAAAGAGGTGGGTCCTGAACAAAGGAAGACAGATACATGGAAAACATGGTAGCAATATGAACACTGACTGGACCAGGGGAGGGCTGTGGTCCCCCGGCCCAAGGAAAGGATCAACCATGTTCCAACCATTTCCATGAAATGTATGATTCTCATGTGCCATCTATGTTTAACAATACCAACAACTGCAGCACATTTCTGGCTTTTCTTTCTTTCTTTTCTTTTTCTTTTTCTTCTTCTTTTTTTTTTTTTACTTTTATTTTAATTGCCAGAGGGCACATGCACTTGTCAAAGAAACAGAGACAGAGGAAGAGAAAGAGGGAGAAAGCACCCTCCCAATGGGGTATGGTCATGCTGCAATCCTTTCTCCTCCATTTCTCCATCCTGTTAGGATTTGGAGCATATACACACAAGTGCCCGGCATGTTTTTCAAGCCAACAGGGCCAGAATTTGAATCTCATGGTGAACCATGTGGGATCTGGCTCCCTTAACCACTGGGTCACCATGCCAGTCCCATAGAGTCCTTTGTTTTTTTCCTGATCAATTCAGATTCTATTCTATATTCAAAAGAAAAAAAAAATCTGTCACTTAGAACTCATAATCACCCCACGCAACACCTAGTTTTTATTCCTCCTGGGGTTGACACAGCATGTTATACTAATTTTGGAAGGTCCTTTGAGGGATACAAATGTGGCTTTTCCCCTGCTTTCTTTTTTTATTTTTTAAAAGAATTATTTAATTTAATTTATTCATTCATTTATTTTAATTTGACCAGGGAGAGAGAGACAGTGAGAAAGCCAGCTGCCAGGTCTGGGACTTGAACCATGGTCAGCCATGTGGGAGTGTCCAGTACCTTAACCACCACGCCACCTGCTGGTCTCACTTTTCCCCTGCTTTCAAGGAACTTATAGACTAGTGGAGGGAGATGTTCAGGAAATGATTAAGTAACAAAACTAGAGAACATATGATTCAATGCAAAAAATGAGTGGTAATGAGAAATGGAGGGGACCAGCAGATGGCATAATGGTTATGGTGCTGGACTTCCATGTAGTCAATCACAGTTTGAGTCCTGAACCTGGTGACTTAAAACTCATGCTGAGTGCATGTGCATATGTGCCCAAAATCCTGAGAAAAGAAGGGAGAAGGGAGTGCAATGTGAACATCCCCCTGGGAGGGCGATTTCTCGATGTCTCTGTTTGTATCTCTGGAGAGTGCATGCACTCTAAAGCAAAAAATGTCTCTAAAAAAAACACAAAGAGAAGTGGACAAGTTGTTCAGTTAGATGATGATGGACCAGGAGAGATGAATGAAGTGAGGCAGGATTGCAGGAGAGAAGAATGCAGTGATAGTGAGAAGAGTGGGAAAAAACAAAACAGACCTCAGGAGGCAGGTAATGAAAGAGAGGCAAGAAGGAATCTCAGGGAAGAAAGAAAAATAGAGATCAAAGACACCAGGGGGACCAGCAGTTAGCGGGATTGGAGGGAGGAAAGAGAGACTAGAAAAGGAAAATGTCCTAGATACTCACTATTTAAGTTCTTTGTAAACTCTTAAACACGATATAAAAACTTCTTTCTAAATAATTAATTTTATTTATTGTTATTATTATTTTTTAACTTACTATAGTCTTCAGAGAGAGATAGAGAGAAGGAAAGTGAGAAAGCAAGCCGCCAGGTCCCAGACTCAAACCACAATCAGCCATGTGGAAGTCCAACACCTTTACCACTATTCACTCTACTGGCTACATATGAAAGCTCTTTAACTTGCTTAAATACTGAAGTATCTTTCTTAAAACTAGAGGTTAGAGGTCCAGCCAAGAGGCAAAGTGGTTAAGGTGGCTGAATCTCACATGAGCAACTGAGTAGTCTGAGTCCAGGACCTGGTGGTTTGAAAAATTGCTGGGCATGTAAGTGTGCTCAAGATCCCAAGAGGAGAATGGAGGAGAATGGTTTGTAGCATGGTCATCCCCTCTGAAGAGTGCTTTCTTTTTCTCATTCTCTCTCTCCCCAAGTAAGCGCATGCATTTTATAGCAAAACAGAAAAAAAAAAGTTTGTTCCTTTTAGAAAACAAAACAAAAATGAAGTCAGAAACATAGAAAATGCTCATAAACAGTGACTACTGTGTGACAGACACTTAACTTTAAGATATTATTAGGACCAGGGACCAGCAGTTAGCATAATGGCTATATCGCTGGACTCCCATGTGGTCAACCGCGGTACAAGTCCTGGACCCGGTGGCTTAAACTCATGCTGGGCGCATGTGCATGTTTGTCCAAGATCCTGAGAGGAGAACAGAGGAGAAGGGATTGTGGCGTGGCATCCCCCCTGGGGGGTGATTTCTCACTTTCTATCTCTGTCTCTGTCTTTCTGGTGAGCGCACACGCCCTATAGCAAAAACCTCTCAAAAAAAAAAAAAAAAAGATATTATTAGAGCCAGCAGGTGACGTGAGTTAAGGTGGTTGGATCCCACACAGCCAACTGTGCTGTTCAAGTCCTGGACCTAGCAGCTTGAAAATCATACCAGGCTCATATGTGTACATGCCCAAATCATGAGAGGAGAGTGGAGGAAAAGGGATTGCAGTTTGGTCATAATACCTGGGGACTGATTTCACACTTTTCCTCTCTGTTTCTGTCTTTCTTCAGTGAGCACACCCTATAGCAAAAAGTAAAAACAAAAAACATTATTCATTTCATGGACCAGCTAGTGGCTGAATCTCACATGGCTACTGCATGGTTCAAGTTCCAGACCTAGTGGCTCGAAAAATACATTGGGTGCTTGTGCATGCATGCCTCAAATCAGTCATAGCCCCTGTGGGGGTGTTTTCTCATTACCTCCCTCTGTCTCTCTGCCAAACACATATACTCTATAACAAATTTTTAAAAAAAGACTACTTTTTCTTTAGAATCAGGTATTTTTCCCACTTTATAAGTGAAAACTGAGGTTTTAAAAAGTTTATTGAAATTGAATAGCTAGTAGCCAGTAGAATAGCCCTCCTGTCTCAGATGACAAGGCTTTTAACTACTGGTTGGTTATGCTACCTCCTGGGGGATCTTCAAGACCAACTTCTCTATTTTGGTTTAGATCTACACTGCTTGGGACATCCTTATTTCCTCCTTAACACTTAAGGAGAAAGGAGAAATAGTTTAATTTCGTTACCCAGACTACTGAGTTCTCTTTTCACCCAAGTCTCCCAAAAGAAGTGGGTGACCCCTGGGCCGACAGGTGGCACAGTTGTTAAGGCACTGGATTCCCACATAGCCAGCTAAGGTTTGAGTCCTGGACCTGGTGGCTTGAAACTCATGCCCCAAATCCCAGAAGGAGGAGAATGGAGAAGGGATTGTGTTGTGGTCATCTCCCCTAGGGGGTGATTTCTCACTTTTCCTCTCACTGTCTCTGTCATGCTCCCTGTTACAAAAACCTATTTTAAAAAGTGGGTGATCTGGGTTATGACTCGGTATTCGTTGGGCCTTAGCTTTGTTCGTGAAAGCACCTGTTTATTCCAACCAGGGACCCTCTTTCTCAATGTTTCTCAAAATAATTTTTCTTTCTTTTTTCCCATATACTATTCTCCCTGCAACCCGCAGTTGACACCATAAGGTTTCCATACACTTTACAGTGCTTTCTAGTGACCTGCTTGGGGAATCTCCTAAGTTCTATTCTTAAAAATGGCTCTTTCAGGGCAAAACAGTGAGTCTTACAGATCTGCCCTTGCAAATCAGAGCCCTTGAGATTGTGGGGGAAATTACTAGCCATCTGCCTATCTCTTATCTCACCCTGCACATCTGCTTTGGAATATTAACAAAGCCTGCCTGTGGAGAAACCATTGTGTATATCTGTTTAAATGCCCATTTCTCCCAAAGCAGACTAGTTAACAAATGGTTTTCCAGTAGCAAAGAGCTTGCTGCAATCTGACAAACCTTGCTCTCCTTGCAATTTTATTCAAAATTAGTACACTATTATTGTTCTGGAGCCTTCCTAGGTTCCCTCCAGCATGTCCACCTGAGTTAAACTTGGAAGAGTTACCTGTTTGTTGAAGGCGAACAACTCAGTTCTTTGAGAGTTAATTACTTATGGAGCTCTCTACATCTTAAGAAAAGGAGAAAGTCCAAGTTGAGCTACTAGGAGAAATCTCTCTCACTTTGCCCCCAAGTATTCCTGGGATTATAAGGTTGAGTGGGAAGGAAATAAAGCTGTTTATTTTGCAAATAGTCTGACCCCCACCCCTCAACACTTACTTAATCTGATAATGACAAAGGTCTTTCTCTATTACTTAAGAACAAAACAAATGAAGTTGACTTTTTCTACACCTAAGAGAACTGGATGCCATGGGACCATCTCTGGTAGCACCAGTGTGAAAGACTGCTACTTTCAAAATGTATCTTACTATAATCTGAAAGATTTAGCAAGGCTTTCCATGATTACCTCCTTCGAATCAATGCTCTGAAAAAAACTAAGAAGACTGAACAAAACTAATATCAGGAAAGTATGATATTTCCCAGTAACTAGAATGCAAAAGAAAGTAGTATCCTGTGAGTTGGTAATTACTAAGCACTGGACTCCGCTCTTTCAGGAACCGGCTAGCCATTTAACCTTCCTATACTTCAATCATCTATCTTTAAAACGAGTATAAAGTTACCAGGCACTTAAACTTGTCTTATAAGGATGTTGCGAAACACAGCAGAGTGTGTCTGTAAAAACTGTGTAAGTCTGCAAGTACAAAAACACTGTGTGATAATAAATAGTACCTTGGGTTTACTTAGTGCCTTTATTCTAGAGCTCAACCCTTGATAGAAACAGAGAATATCATTATTTCGATCATCTCTCGCTAACATCTTAAAAGAGCTGAAGGCTGTTTATGCAGGTTATATGATTCACTCTATGTCCTTTCTCTCTCCTCCATTCTCGGTTCCCAAGAATCAGAACATCAAGAGTGGAAACCAAGGCATGAGAAAGATTCGTGAGACACAACTCAGCAGGGGCGCAGTGAAGCCCAGAGTGCCGACTGATATCTAACGCCCAAGCCACGGTCCTTTACGGATTTATCATTCAAACGGGCCCCAAAGCACGAGATTGGCTGGGGAAATGCCCTGATCGCGGTTGGGCTGCTCGCATGGCATTGCTCCGATACTGCTGGCCGGGCTCGGTCGACGTCCAGAGCCTGCTTGCCCGTCGGGCAGCTGTCGAGCCGCGGGAGCTGGTCCGTGGGCAGGGCCGGCGCAGCTCAGGCGGCCGCTGCCCCGTCGCTGACCCTCGCGCGAAGCTGCGCGCACCGAGAGGAGACATCTTCCCGGCTCGGCGTCCTGCGCCCGCCGCGGCCCGGGGCGGCAAGGCAGTCAGGGGGCCGTGGGCTGCCTGCGCACCCCTCCGTGGGGAGCGCCCCGACTCGCCGGGGGCGGGGTCACGTCCCACCCGGGCCGCCGGGGGCACCGGCGCTACGAAACCTGAGCGTGGCCGAGGAGCGGGGGCTTCCTGGGCCACCTCCCCCGGCGCCTGCGGCCCGCAGTGGGCGCGCCTGCCGCCGCCGCCCCCGGGCCGTCGCGGAGACCACTCCCGCGCCTGGTACCTGTGGACGCCCTTGTCAAGCGCCTGGAGCTCCCCTGGGGGAGCAGAGCCCAGGACAGACATGCTACTCCCGTTTCCTGCCCCTTCGGAGCGGCGAGGAGTGGGTGAGAAGTGGCCGGGCCGCTGCACCGAGGAGCCCCCCGAATTGAAGGCGGACAGGCCCCGCGGCGGGGGCGCCAGGGCC
>NW_006209345.1:3294244-3294662 GCF_000334495.1 Tupaia belangeri chinensis | reverse complement strand
GCTGGCCCCGGGGGGGGGGCGCGGGCCCCCCTCGGCCCACCGGCTGGCGTGCGAGGGGAGGGCAGCTGGTGGGAACGCTCCCCTTTTCTGCGTCCCCTTACTCTGGACAGGCCCGAGTGGGGCGCCCAGGTCGGGCGGGCAGGCCCAGCGGTCTGACCCCGGGGGACCCCGCTTTGAGGCGGACAACGGCTGCCCTAGCCCAGGCCTCCTGGCCCTCAGATTGTGGCTGTGACAGGGCGCCTGGGCAGAGGGCGGTTGAAGGTGAAGGGGGCGCTTCTCCCACTGTTGGGGGGGTGTTGTGCTTTGTAGGGGGTCGGGGATCACCATCCTCCCCAGAGGGTGGGGGAGGGCGGCCGGCGCAGCTGGCCGGCGAGGGGCGGGGGCACAGAGGCGAAGGGTGGGTGTTCCAGCGGGGGTG
>NW_006209345.1:3292376-3293519 GCF_000334495.1 Tupaia belangeri chinensis | reverse complement strand
GGCGCCCCGGGCTGGGCGCCGAAGGGTCGTGCACCCCTCTCCTGACGCCTCCGACTCCCGGTCTCCAAAGCCAGAAGAGGAGGTTTGATTCAGCAACTGTTTCCTCTTTTCCGGGTCGCTCTGACCCTCTCTGGATACTGGGTTGATCCACGGAAAAACCGAAGACGACGTTTGGGATTTAATTTTTCCTCTCAGTTTTTGGAATCTTTTACTTCTCACTTGGACAAGAACTCAAGAGCAAAATCCCCGGTGAGATTTCCCCCTCTCCCCCTCATTTGGAAGTTTGGTTCACTGTGTTATCTAAAGACTTAATGTGAAGTTTCTATTTCTTTTTCCGATGGAAAAACCATTGAAATGCCTTTCCCTGGGGGAGTCCGGCGACATTTGCCGTTTTTTTCTCCCGGCCCAGGCTGCTCTGAGCACCTGGGTCCTCGCCCTGGAGATGCAAACCACGGTTTCCCTCCCGACTAAGGGTGAGGGCTTCCCGGAGGGTTCTCCTACGAACTGCTCTTGCAAACTATGTCATCGGGTTCCCTGGTCTCGTAGCAGTTTTGAAAGGATGCTATTAACGTGGCTGTAGTGTAGTTACAAAAAAGAAAAAAATAACTGCATTCCCATTGGAAGCCATTATCCATGAGCATATTTAGAAAAAGGAAAATCCTTTCTTGGTATTATGGATTGACCGTCTCGCCAGATAGTCTGTTTAATTTTTGGAAAAATGTATTTAATCGTACTCATCGATCGAATTGGTTATTTTGTTACTTTATCCAAAAAGATCAGATGGAATTTTTGTCCCTTATTTGCAGCTCTCAAATTGGGTTTAGAGTTGTGTATATTTTGTGTGGGGGTAGAGGGTAGGTTTGGGAATGAAAAGATCTGGAGAGTCTAGGAAAGAAGACGATGATTGTGTAGGGCCTGACTGGAGGGGTATGGAAAATTGTTTTGGAGTCTTTCTTTAAATTCTAATTTCTTGTCCTCTTTTTATATAGATAGTCTGCCCTTCTTTCCCTTAGATTCTAATTACTGGTGAGAGAGAACTAATTTGATTAGGATCTGGATTAGTTCAGTGAGTGCTTCACCTGGTCGGCTCTCTCTAGGGATAAATGTCCTGGGCTTTTCTTTCTTTCTTTTCTCCCCCCCCCC
>NW_006209345.1:3247999-3292168 GCF_000334495.1 Tupaia belangeri chinensis | reverse complement strand
CCCCCCCGTTTAATGCTGCTGTGTAGGGGAGCCTTGCAAATTGTATTCCTGTGGGAAGAAACAAGTTGTGGTCTCTCCACAAGGAACTGAAACCAACTCCCTTCGCTTAGGCCTAGGACAGTTGTAATGCGGAGATTAATGTTGAACATGACATGGAACCATTTGCCCGTCAGCAGACCGGTCCCAAACTCAAGAATAACCTGATTTCTCAGAGAGCCTTTAACTTAACATATATTTTCTTTCTGTGATAAAGAAACTCAAGTTTGAGAATGAATTCTCATCTCTGCTCCTATCATCATTATTTAGTGTTGCAATCTGGTTCCTGAGGAGGAAGAGGAAGGCAGCCCTGGAGTGGTTTCTTTATAGTAATTTCTACAGAAGAGAGAGATGGAACCCGAAGAAGAAAGAATTCGTTACAGCCAGAGATTGGTTAGTATTTTCTTTCTCCTTTCACCTCCCCCTCCAGTTTTGAAGTAGAATAACTATTTTGTTTCCATTTGTGAACATACAGTGATTACAACTTTTCAGGTGTCTTTTCTGTGCACCAGAGGAGGGGGGAAGGTTATTAATATATCCCATCTGGTTTTTGGCCAAGTAATTTGAGCCTTAATATTTATCCTGCTTGGAAATAGAGTTAGATGTAGCATTTAAGTTTTATAGAAACCATTGTAAATCAAAGGATTTTGTGGATTACAACAAGATAAGGATTTCTAATTTTGTAATACTTGCATTGGAATAAATGTAATAGATTAAGTTAGATTAGAATGTAAATTTTAGGAGCAAACTGAGGAAAAAATAGGTCTATATATTTTTTTTTTTTTTAAGATTATGTTGTACTAGAATTTGTGACTTTGAGCTGTAGAGTAGAACCATTGGTTACTTTCTTTTTATTTTTGTAAATTAGTGCTTTGTTAGGTTTAGAGAATTGTTGGGGGGGTTAATTGAAGATAGGGAGAATACTGAATGCTAATAAAGTTCTTTATTTTGTCATTTGGGGGAAATTTATGGGATATATCTTGTTGAAAAATTTTTAGTCATGATTTTGAGGGAACTAACTTGTATGTGCATATGAATATGTGCTCCTTCAGGTCCTACTTTTTTCTCAGGGTTTCCCTTTTCCAGTTTAAGAATTTTGATTTTCTCTTAGTAAAAGAAAGCTTTATTAGTATTCTCACGTATTTATTTCAGAAATTTGAATTTGTGTTTGTAGAATGGGGTACAAGGAAAACCACAGAATTGTATGTAGTATGAGAAATTTGCTGAATTGAAAGGCCCAGAAGATTACTAATGGAATTTATGGTTGCTTTACTTGGCTCTACATTTTAGATTGAATTTGGAGGAAAAAAGAATGGTTCTCTAATCTGTTATTTTATGATTCCCACATTTTTTGAGGAAAGACCCCTTTATTTCTTAATGTGATTGGTAAAAGGGCTTGGTGTGTATTGGCAAGTACATCCAGCAGGCGTATGTTCTGATGAGCCTCATTTCAGAGATTTGCCTCTTGTCCTAAGTGTTAAGTTTATAATTCTTTAATTTTTAGTAGTAATGTACATCATTAGTAAAATTTTGTACATTGAAGATTTATTTTCATTTTGACATCCCTTGAATTAAACTCTTCTTTGGGAACAAAAAGAGAATGCTAACAAAACTCCCTTACTAGGTAGTTATTGCTATATGGAATTCACTTTTTTGATCACATCAAATTTTTTGTTGTGCTGTTAGGTAGATATCTAAGGGATTTAAAGGAAGAGCTTTCAGCAAGCAAAACTTTTATCTTTTTCTTTGTTTTTTTTTGGAGAGGTTTTTGCTATAGTGCACGTGCGCTCGCCAGAAAGACAGAGAGAGACAGAAGCGAAAAATCACCCCCCGGGGGAATGGCCATACCACACTCCCTTCTCCTCCATTCTTCTCTCGGGATCTTGGGCACACACGCACACGTGCCTGGCATGAGTTTAAGCCATCAGGTCTAGGACTTGAACCGCGGTCGACCACATGGGAGTCTAGCGACATAGCCATTACACCAACTACTGGTCCCTCTTTTTCTTTTTTTGGGAGATTTTTGCTATAGGGTGCATACGCTCATCAGAGAGACAGAGAGAGAGAGAGTGAGAAATCAACCCCCCAGGAGGATGGCCACACTGCAATCCTTTTTCCTCCATTCTCCTCTGGAGATTTTGAGCATA
This sequence comes from Tupaia belangeri chinensis, assembly GCF_000334495.1. Lineage (NCBI taxonomy): Eukaryota > Metazoa > Chordata > Mammalia > Scandentia > Tupaiidae > Tupaia > Tupaia belangeri. Next base: position 3,289,985 of record NW_006209345.1, on the reverse strand, counting down.
CATGCACATGTGCTTGATGTGTTTCAAGCCACTGGGTCCGAGACTCGAACCGCCATTCACCACATGAGAGTATAGCATCTTAACCACTATGCCACCTGCTAGCCCCCAGCAAGCAAACTTTCTCACAGTAATTAAAAAAAAAAATTAATTATTTATTCATTCATTTATTTTAACTTGATCAGAGAGAGAGGGAAAGTGAAAAAGCAAGCCACCATGGCCAGGACTCAAACTGTGGTGGGCCATGTGGAAGTGTCCAGCGCCTTAACTGCCATGCCACTTGCTGGCCCCCATGTAATTTTTTTTTAAGAGAGATTTTATTTTTGTTATAGGATACATGCACTTGCCAGAGAGGGAGAGAGAGTGAGAAGTTAACTCCAGTGGGGATGGCCACACCACAATCCCTTCTCCATTCTCCTCTTGGGATTTTGGGCATGCGTGCATGCACACCTGCTTGGTGTGAGTTTTAAGCTGCCAGGTCTGGGACTCGAACTGTGGTCAGCTGTGTGGGAGTCCAGCACCTTAACCACTTGCTATCTGCTGGCCCCTTTCACAATAATTTTTTTTTTTTTTTGGAGAGGTTTTTCGCTGTAGGGTGTGTCCGCTCGCCAGACAGACAGACAGAGACAGAGGGACAGAAAGCGAGAAATCACCCCCCCAGAGGGGATGGTCATGCCGCAGTCCCTTCTCCTCCATTCTCCTCTTGGGATCTTGGGCACGCACGCTTTTTTTTTGGAGAGGTTTTTGCTATAGTGCACGTGCGCTCGCCAGAAAGACAGAGAGAGACAGAAGCGAAAAATCACCCCCCGGGGGAATGGCCATACCACACTCCCTTCTCCTCCATTCTTCTCTCGGGATCTTGGGCACACACGCACACGTGCCTGGCATGAGTTTAAGCCATCAGGTCTAGGACTTGAACCGCGGTCGACCACATGGGAGTCTAGCGACATAGCCATTACACCAACTACTGGTCCCTCTTTTTCTTTTTTTGGGAGATTTTTGCTATAGGGTGCATACGCTCATCAGAGAGACAGAGAGAGAGAGAGTGAGAAATCAACCCCCCAGGAGGATGGCCACACTGCAATCCTTTTTCCTCCATTCTCCTCTGGAGATTTTGAGCATACATGCACATGTGCTTGATGTGTTTCAAGCCACTGGGTCCGAGACTCGAACCGCCATTCACCACATGAGAGTATAGCATCTTAACCACTATGCCACCTGCTAGCCCCCAGCAAGCAAACTTTCTCACAGTAATTAAAAAAAAAAATTAATTATTTATTCATTCATTTATTTTAACTTGATCAGAGAGAGAGGGAAAGTGAAAAAGCAAGCCACCATGGCCAGGACTCAAACTGTGGTGGGCCATGTGGAAGTGTCCAGCGCCTTAACTGCCATGCCACTTGCTGGCCCCCATGTAATTTTTTTTTAAGAGAGATTTTATTTTTGTTATAGGATACATGCACTTGCCAGAGAGGGAGAGAGAGTGAGAAGTTAACTCCAGTGGGGATGGCCACACCACAATCCCTTCTCCATTCTCCTCTTGGGATTTTGGGCATGCGTGCATGCACACCTGCTTGGTGTGAGTTTTAAGCTGCCAGGTCTGGGACTCGAACTGTGGTCAGCTGTGTGGGAGTCCAGCACCTTAACCACTTGCTATCTGCTGGCCCCTTTCACAATAATTTTTTTTTTTTTTTGGAGAGGTTTTTCGCTGTAGGGTGTGTCCGCTCGCCAGACAGACAGACAGAGACAGAGGGACAGAAAGCGAGAAATCACCCCCCCAGAGGGGATGGTCATGCCGCAGTCCCTTCTCCTCCATTCTCCTCTTGGGATCTTGGGCACGCACGCACACGTGCCTGGCGTGAGTTTTAAGCCACTGGGTCCGGAATGCGAACCATGGTCGGCTACATGGGAGTCCAGTGACATAGCCATTTCGCTAACTGCTGGTTCCCCACAGTAATTAAAAAAAAATTTATTTTATTTAACTTTATTTATTTATTTATTTATTTATTTTAATTTGACCAGAGAGAGAGAGAGAGAGAGAGTGAGTGAGAGAGAAAGCAAGCCGCCAGATCTAGGACTTGAACCATGGTCGGCCATGTGGGAGTCCAGCACCCTTAACTACCATGCCAGTAATTTTATTTAATTAATTAATTTATTTAGAGGTTTCTGCTACAAGGTGCGTGTGATCGCCAGAAAGACAGAGAGAGACAGAGAGATAGAAAGTGAGAAATCACCCTCCAGGGAGGATAACCATGCCGCAATACCTTCTCCTCCATTCTCCTCTTGGGATCTTGTGTATGCACACACATGCACCCAGCATGAGTTTAAATCACCGGGTCTGGGACTCTGACCACGGTCGACTATATGGAGTCCAGCGACATAGCCATTTCACCAACTGTTGGTCCCTTTCACAGTAATTTTTTTTTTTTTTGAGAGATTTTCACTGTAGGGCGCGTGCGCTCGCCAGACAGACAGAGAGAGACATAGAGACAGAAAGCGAGAAATCACCCCCCAGGGGGGATGGTCACGCCGCAATCCCTTCTCCTCCATTCTCCTCTCGGGATCCTGGGCACGCACGCACACACGCCCGGCGTGAGTTTTTTTAAGCCACCGGGTCCGGGACACGAACCGCGGTCGACTATGTGGGAGTCCAGTGACATAGCCATTACGCTAACTGCTGGTTCCCCTTTCACAGTAATTTTTAACAAGTTTGGGAGGTATAGTGGTTTGAGGAATCCAAGCACTCTTTGACTTTTATTCTGTTAACAGTTTTCTTTCTTTTTTCAATTATTGAGGTGATTGTTACTTGTTGCACATTTTAACCCATTTCGTTATTTAGCGTTATTTTTTCTTTTGGCTAATGTGCTGCTGAAGTAGTATTGTAGATCAGGGTGCATCATATATGATGTTTTGGGGGAATTATAGAATTTTGAGTAATAATTTTGAAGCTTAGGGTGAGGTCTATTTTCTAAGATTAAGATTATATGACAAAATTATTTCTCAAGTATAAATCCCTTCCATAACATAACTTTTGATAGGGGAGCGTATTGGCAACTTATTTGAGTGACAATTGCCTATCAAGCTTTTAATGTCTCTAAAGTAGTGAGTGCTCATATTACAGGATTCTTAATTGATCAAGTTAGAGCTGATTTGAAGAGTTTTAGGACAAAAATAAATGCAGAGTGAGAAACTTAAATTAAAAGAAAGTAGTGAGAACCTTTTCACCTTCTGTTTTCAAAGAGTTACTTATGCTCATTTTTATAGTAAACTATCTAAAACTATCTAAGACCCGATGGCTTAAACTCATGCCAGGCACGTGTGCGTGCGTGCCCAAGATCCCGATATATATATTGACATTGTGTCTGTCTTTAAAGGATAAAACTTTGTTTTATAGTTCTTGGCCATGGATCATAAATGACAGGTTTATTAATTTGGTTTAGTGGTTAAAGTTTGTGTGGTTCCATGCAATATGTGTGTATATCACTAAATTGAATCACTTAGTAAATTGCATTATATATATATATATTTTTTTTTTTTTTAAAGAGATTTTTGTCATAGGGCGCATGCTCTTGCCAGAGAGAGGAGAGACAGAAAGTGAGAAATCACCCCCAGAGGAGAAGTCCACCCCGCAGTCCCGTCTCCATTCTCCTCACAGTATTTTGGGCATGCATACACACACGCCCGGCATGAGTTTTAAGCCACTGGGTCTGGGACTCCAACCATAGTCAACTGCATGAGAGTCCAGCAATGTAATCATTATACCATCCACTGCTTCCCATTTGTTTTTTCCAGCAGATGGCGTAATGGTTACTATGTCCCTAGACTCCCATGTAGTTGACTGCAGTTGGAATTAGACCCAGTGGCTTGAAACTCATGTCAGGCGTGTGTGCATGATCAAAATCTGGGAGGAGAATGGAGAATGGATGGATTGTGGCGTGGCCATCTCCCCTGGGGTTGATTTCTCACTTTCTGTCTCTTGTCTCTCTGGCAAGTGCCTTATAACAGAAGTCTCTTCTTTAAAAACAAAAAAAGTTTTTGCTATAGGGCATGTGCACTCACAAGAGAGAAAGAGAAGGTGAGAAATCATCCCCCAGTAGGAGATGACCACAGTCCCTTCTCTTCCACACTCCTCTGGGGATTTTGGGCTTGTGTGCACATATACCCAGTGTGATTCTCAAGTTACTAGGTCCAGGAAGTGAACCGTGAAGTTGGCTGTGTGGGATCCAGTGACTTAACCTCCATGCCACCTGCTGGCCCACAGTAGAGTCTTACTGTTACTTTCATGTTGTTTTAGGATACAAAACCCGAGGGACCAGCAGTTGGTGTAATGGCTATGTCTCTGGACTCCCATGTAGTCGGCTGGAGTTTGAGTCTCAGACCTGGTGACTTAAACTCACACTGGGCGTGTGTGCGTGCGTGCCCAAGATCCTGAGAGGAGAATGGAGGAGAAGGGATTGCAGCATGGCCATCCCCCTGGGGGGTGATTTCTTGCTTTCTGTCTCTCTCTCTTTCTGGCGGGTGCGTGCCTATAGCAAAAACCTCAAAAAACAAAACAAAAACCTGAATGGTCATTCCTCTGTAACAAACCTTCAAAATAGCCTTGGGAGATAAAACAGTACCAGTTTTAAAAGTATAAGTCCAAATTAGTTTTGGGACAAAAATATCTTGTTAGGACACTTTACGTATCTTTAAAAAAAGTTGTGTTCTTACTAATAAGAACTTCATGTTTGAATAGCTCTTTTGAATACATTATTTTTCTTCAGAGAGATTTTTGCTATAGGGCACGTGCCCTCTGATGAGCACCCGCAATTCCTTCTTCTCCAGTCCTTTTTCGGGATTTTGGCTTGCACACACACTCACCTGTTGTGAGTTTTAAGCCACCAGGGCTGAACCTGCTGTTGACTATGTGGGAGTCCAGTGATGTAGCCATTATGCCATCTGGTGGTCTCCTTGAATACATTTTTTAAATATAGCTATTTTTTAAAAAATTATTTTTCTAACTTTATTATTATTTTCCAGTTGTATCAAAGAGAGAGGGTAAGGGAGAGAGAGAGAAAGTGAGAAAGCAAGCCACCAGGTCCAGGACTTGAACCATGGTCGGCCATGTGGGAGTCCAGTGCCTTTAACCACCATGCCAGCTGCCGGCCCCTCTAATATAGCTATTTTAAGATGAATTTAGGTAAAACAATTTTTTTCCGAAGAACCTTACTTATTCTTATTTTTTAATTTGCTGTAGGGCACCAGAGATAGACATAGACAGGGAGAGAGAAAGTAGAAAGCAAGCTGCAAGGTCTGGGATTCTAAAAGCTGTTGGCCGTGTGGGAGTTCAGCACTTTAACCACCACATCTCCGTTTGGCTCTGGTAAAGTAAATTTTGATAGTTTATATCATCTTTGTGAAGTATTTTTTAAGAGAGGTTTTTGCTATAGGGTGCATGCGCTCACCAGAAAGACAGAGACAGAAAGTGAGAAATCACCCCCTAGGGGAGATGGCCTCACTGCAATCCCTTCTCCATTCTCCTCTCAGGATCTTGGGCACGCACATACACATGCCCAGTATGCATGTAAGCCACTGGATCCAGGACTTGAACCATGGTTGACTACATGGGAGTCCAGCGACATAGCCATTACGGTGCCAACTGCTGGTCCCGTGAAGTTGTTTTTAAACAATCAGAATTCTAGTTTTAGTGGGACCAGCAGGTGAAATTTAAATAAATAAATAAATAAATATATAAATAAAGTTAAATTTATAAAACATTGCCTTTTGGGCCAGCAGGCAGTGTATTGGTTAAGGCACTGGCCTCCCACATGGCCGGGCACAGTTCGAGTCTGGACCCAGCAGTGTGAAACTCATGCTTGGGACATGTAGGTGCCCAGAATCTCAAGAGGAGAATAAGGAGAAGAGATTGCAGTGTGGCCATGCCCCATGGGGCAGGTGATTTTTCACTTTCTCTCTGTCCCTGTGTTTTCAGGATGAGTGCAAGCAGCTATAGCAAAAATCTCTTTAAAAAATAGTCTTTTATCCAACTTTATTATTTAACTGCTACATGTGGATAAGAATTATACCTTTGAATGTGTTATGTATGTGTAAATTTGGGCCATAAGCTCTGCTTTCTGGAACTAGAATACTTAATTTTGTGGTGTTGTCATAGAATGGCTAGGAAATGTTGGTGTTGGGCTCTTTTTTTTTTTTTTTTTTTAGAATCATTTATTGGGAACCAGCAGTTAGCATAATGGCTATGTCGCTGGACTCCCACGTAGTCAATTGCGGTTTGAGTCCCGGACCCGGTGGCTTGAACTCACACTGGGCCCATGTGCCTGCGTGTCCAAGATCGCGAAAGGAGAACGGAGAAGGGATTGCGGCATGGCCATCCCCCGGGGGGGGGGGTGATTTCCTGCTTTCTGTCTCTCTGTCTGTCTGGCAAGCGCATGCGTCCTATAGCAAAAAACCTCTCCAAAAAAAGGAAAAAAAAGGAATCATTTATATAATTTTATTTATTCGTTTATTTATTTTAATTTGACCAGAGAGATGGGGGGAGGGCAGGGAGTGAGAAAGCAAGCCACCAGATCTGGGACTTTACTGTGGTCCATCCGTTCCCATGTGAGAGTATCAAGTGCCTTAACCACCAAGCCACCTGCTGGCCCCAAGTATTCAGCTTCTCTTAAGCAAGATTTAGGTTTTGTTTTGTTTTGTTCTTAAAAGGAAAATATTAGTCTTTTTGTATGTAGGTTCCTAGAACAAGCCAGATTTCTAAAGCAAGTTTATACCTGAGGCAGTACTAAAGTAGAAGGGATAGAAGTTTCATTTTAGTGGTGATATGGTATTTGGTTATCCTGAGGTAAAGATGATTTATTTCTATGTTGCTAGTAAGTTTAGATGTAGGGTCAAGGATGGAACTATTTTTCCTACATTTGGTTTCAGGAGCCAAAATATTGGAGTCATTTTGAGTTTTTGTTACTTTCTGTGTGTGTGTGTGTGCTTTAAGAGATTTTTGCTGTTGGGCGCATGTGCTTGCTGGGGAGACAGAGAGAGAAAGTGAAAAATCACCCCCAGGGAGATGGCCATGCTACAATCCCTTCTTCTCCATTCTCTTGGGATTTTCGGCATACACACATGCACACTGGAATGAGTTTTAAGCTGCTGGGTCTGGGACTCTAACAGCAGTCGACTACATGAGAGTCCAGCGGCATAACCATTACTCCATCTGCTGATCCCTCTCCATATATATTTAAGCGTTCAGTCACAGAGAATGTTCAGCATACTATTCATGTATCTGACTCTAAAATACCATGCTGGCAGGTAGCATGGTGGTTAAGGGCACTGGACTCCCACATGGCTGACTGCCATTTGAGTTCTGGACCTGGCTGCTTGCTTTCTCACTTTCTCTCTGTCTCTGTCTCTCACACACTCTGTCCCTCTCTGGTCAAATTAAATAAAGTTAAATAAAGTAATTCTTTAAAAAAATTAGTTAAATCTATATCATTGTAATTAGTGAATCTTTTTTTTTTTTTTTGGAGAGATTTTCACTGTAGGGCGCGTGCGCTCGCCAGACAGACAGAGAGAGACATAGAGACAGAAAGCGAGAAATCACCCCCCAGGGGGGATGGTCACGCCGCAATCCCTTCTCCTCCATTCTCCTCTCGGGATCTTGGGCACGCACGCACACGCGCCCAGCGTGAGTTTTAAGCCACCGGGTCCGGGACACGAACCGCGGTCGACTACGTGGGAGTCCAGCGACATAGCCATTACGCTAACTGCTGGTTCCCTAATTGGTGAATCTTTAGGTTCTTGAAAGCAATACTGCATAATCTTTATTATTGCCTAGAAAAATAAAAGGTAAAATAATATCTATCTAAAGTAAATGAGAAATATGCCCTTCTCTCTCTCTCTCTCTGTTTTTTTGTTTGTTTGTTTGTTTTTTGTTTTTTTGGGTTTTTTTTGAGAGATTTTTTGCTATAAGGTGTCTGTGCTTGCCAGAGGTAGGTAGAGAGAAATCACCCCCCATGGGAGATGGCCATGCCATAATCCCTTTTCCTCCATTCTCCTCGAGATTTTGGACACACACACGTGCGTGCGCGCGCCCTATCTGCTGCTCTGTTAATCATTTATCTTTTAAAAGGAATTAGGTGTACTGAAGCCCTGGTAATAGTTTTACCTTTCCTTAAGTTATCCTTGAAATTATCTTCCCAAATTCAGCAGCAATTACCTGATTTTCCTTTTTATAAACATTACCATTTTGAATGACTGCAGTCTAAGGTCTTTCTGACCAAGAATAGACTAAGTAAATATTTATTTTAAGTCATTTTTTTCCTGTGGCATGAAAATACATTGTTTGGGGACCAGCAGTTGGCATAATGGCTATGTCACTGGACTGCCACGTAGTCGAATGTGGTTCGAGTCCCGGACCTGGTGGCTTAAACTCACACCAGGTGCATGTGCGTGTGTGCCCGAGATCTCGAGAGGAAAATGGAGAAATCACCCCTCAGGGGTGATTTCTCGCTTTCTGTCTCTCTGTCTTTCTCTTTCTGGCGAGTGCATGTGGCCTATAGCAAAAAAACTCTCAAAAAAAGAAAGAAAGAAAGAAAGGAAGAAAGAAAAATACATTGTTTGCATTTAGAGAAATATTACAGGTAATCTAAATTAACTTGTTGATATCACTTATTTATAATTATTTCATAAGATTTAGTGTTCAGTCTGTGTTGGCAGAGAAATACACTGTTCTGATTGTCACAGCTTCTGTCCTGATGATGTAGGAAAAACTTGTTGCCCATTTTTGGAAGACTCAAACTACAGATAATGAGGGAGCTAAATCTTTATTTTTATGGATCAATTTTCTACAATAAGCTTTATTTTAGGCACTGAGAATAAGAACTGTATTTAAGCCCTATCACTTTCTCTTGTTTTATTTTGGTGAACGCTTAATCACTTCTGTGATTAAGTTTGTACATAGTTGTCCACTAGAATGTAAACTCCTTTTTTTTTTTTTTTAAAGAATTGTTTATTTTAAATTTTATTTATTCATTTATTTATTCTAATTTGACCAGAGAGAGAGAGAGAGAGAGAGAGAAAGATTAAGCAAGCCACCAGGTCCAGGACTCAAATTGGGACATAAATTGTTGTCGACCATGTGGGAGTGTCCAGCACCCCAACCACTGTGCCACCTGCTGGTCCCAAGAATCTAAACTCCTTAAAACTTGGGACTTTGGTTTTGTTTATGCTTTATGGGATGCTTCAAATGGTGCCTTACGCATGGCAATTTCTCAGTAGCTATTTGTTGGTATCGTTGAAAACTATGATATATTTTTTTTTGCTACCAGTTTTCTTGAGTGCTAGAAATAGTCCACTGGAATAGAGGAGAGATTAAAATACAGACATGAGCAAGATATCTGGGTGTTGGTTTTTACAGTATGTATTAAAACCCAGAAGGTTTAAACTATAACAAATACTTAGTCTTAGCACTCATGTCAGATGAATACTTTTAATGGTATTTGGGCCATTAAAACAAATAAGAAAATGTCTAGTTGACTTTAAGAGTTCAGTCTGAGGATCAGGAGATAGCGTAATGGTTACATTGCTGGACTCTCACATGGCCGACTGCAGTTCAAGTCTCGAACCCGGTAGCTTGAAACTCAAGGTGGGTGTGTGTGCATGCATGCCCAGAATTCAGAGAGGAGAAGGGATTGAGGCGTAACCATCCTTCTGAGGGGTGATTTCTCGCTTTTTCTGTTTGTCTCTCTCTCCAGCGAGCACACGCACCCTATAGCAAAAAAACAACTGTCCAAAAGAAAAAAGAAAAGGTTCAGTCTGAGTTGAATTTTTGAACTAACTACTTCTACCTCTAGTCCTATTCGAAATCCTGTACATCAAGGTTTTTGCTGAGGTTTAGGGAGCCTTAAAGCTATTAAGTTGCAAGCAATGATATTTGTGTTGTTCTTAGGTTTGGTTTTGGGTTTTGGCTATTAAGTCAGGGAATTAATGTGTTTATTGTGTATCATGCAGAGAGACATTCTTTTTTTTTTTTTTTTTTAAGAATTATTTAACTTGGTGAAGCGGGGAGATTAATGTCTCTGTACTGACTGACATGCATGGCATTCCCTTTTGCAAAAGCAATGTAATACAATGTAAAGTTATATTTAATCCAATGTAATATAAAGAAGATTATGATGATAATAAAAATTAATTAATTAATTAATTAAAAAAAAAGAATTATTTAACTTGGGACCAGCAGGTGCATGGTGGTTAAGGTGCTGGACAATCTCACATGGCTGACCATGTCCTGGACCTGGTGGCTTGCTTTCTCACTTCCCCTCTTTCTCTCTCCATCTCTGTGTCTCCCTCTGTCAAGTTAAAAATAAATGAATGAATAAATAAAATTTAATAAAAATAATTATTTAACTTTATTTATTTAAAGAGTTATTTATTTAAATTTTTATTTATGTATTAATTTTTCTTTCTTTCTTTCTTTCTTTTTTTTTTGGAGCGGTTTTTGCTATAGAGCGGTTGCAATCGGCACTAGAGAGAGAGAGACAGAGAGACAGAAAGTGAGAAATGACCCCCCACCCAGGGGGGGGAATGGCCATGCCGCAGTTCCTTCTCCATTCTTGGGATCTTGGGCACACATGCACATCTGCCCAGCCTAAATTTAAGCCACTGGGTCTGGGACTCGAACTGTGGTAGACTACATGGGAGTCCAGCGACATAGCCATTACACTAACTGCTGGTCCCATATTCATTTATTTTAATTTGGCCAGAGAGAAACAGAGAGAGACAGAGAAAGGGAAAGTGAGAAAGCAAGCTGCCAGGTCCAGGACTCAGACTGTAGTCATCCATATAGTAGTCCAGCACCTCAACCACTATCCCACCTACTGGTCCCTAACTATTTATTTTAATTTGAACAGAGAAGGACAGAGTTGGTGGAGGGGGAGTGTTGAGAAAGTAAGTTTCTAGGTCCAGGGCTCTAACTGCAGTTGTCCATGTGGGAGTCCAGTGCCCTTAACCAGCATGCCACCTGCTGGCCCCAAGGACATACACTTTTAATGTCCTTTTATATTTTTCTTCCTTGAAAATCGGATATCCTCAATCAGGAATTTTCTGTTTATCTCATTTTACAGTAATACTTTATTCTGTAGTATATATTTACAATATATTTTGTATTCATTGAGCATTTATTATGTGTCAAGTGCTTAACTAGATTCTTTCATATATGTTACCTTATTTAGTTCTAAAAAATAACTCTCTAAGGTAATAGTATAGTTTTCTTTTTAAATTTATTTATTTCTTCAGAGAGAGAGAAAGACAGAGAGACATGGTCATCTCCATATAGGGTTTTCACACCATAAATCATCTCTAGTCTTAACTAGCTCAGATTAAAGGGAAGCATGTGCATATCATAGGAGGTCCTCAAAAACAACTGAGGACTCCCCCATGTGGGTCCAGTTGTGTTATCTTTGCACAATTGCCTGACCAGGATGGTGTAGTTTTAAACTTTAAATTTTTTATTATGGAAATGAAGGCTCAGGGAAGGCCATGACTTGCCCAAGAATGCAAAGAGGTAAGGGGAGGAACCAAAACTTGAACTCAGGTCCCCTAACTCCAAAACCCATGTTTATTCTCTCATACCATCCTCTCTCTAGTGGTATATTCCTCCCTCCCTCCCTCCCTTCCTTCCTTCCTTTCTTTTAATGCCAGAGAGAGTGTGTGCCTGCCCAGGTTTAGAGGGGGGAGAGAGAGAGAGAGACAGGAACCCCCCTCCCCCCAGCCCAGTGGGTCATGGTCACACCATAATTCGTTTTCCTCCATTTCTCCATCTCATCACATACATTGGGACATGCTTGCACACACATACATGCATGTTTTACATGCTGCCAGGGCAGGATTCAAACCATGGTCAGCCATGTGGGATCTGGCTCAGTATATAGCACTTAATTACTGTGCTACAAGGCCAGTCCTCCTGGGTTGTATTTTATTATAGAAAACAGGTGATAGACACAGTGTAAGTTGTAGACTGAGTACTTTTTTTTTTCTTTGAGGCTTTTATATTTTCTCCGCTAAGATGTGTCTGCTTAACATCCTGAGATAGCCACAGATAACAGCCAATATTTGAACATATTTTTTAGAAATTAGCACATTCTTTTGTGAACTTTGAACATACCATACTGATGTATTAAAACAGCATTATTATGTAGTTTGTGTGTATGTCAAGTCTTTTATTTATGCATGTCACTCATATGTTTGTTTTCTGTTTTAAATTTTAGGTTCTTGGGGGTTTTCTCTATCTGTGAGTTCTTGGTAAAAACTTAAACCCTAAAGATAAAAGGCAGCAAAATAGTGACCAAACGAATGGTTTTGGCAAATACAGTGGTGAAGGCCTCTTTCAGGTAGGTAGAGAGGAGGGAAGAGGGTGTCCTTTTAGGTGGTAAAGATAGCATAAATTTTACCATGGAAATCGAAGCCTATAAGACTGTTCTGTGGATATCTGACGGATAAGTAGGACTGAAGTAGCTGGTTTGTTTTGGGAGGTACTGTTGATAATTTTGGGAATATTTTATTTTTAATTATATTTTTAAAGTTTTTTTTTTTTTTTTTTTACTATGGGATATGTGCGCTCACCAGAGAAACACAGAGAGAGGGAAGAGAAATCACCCTGGGTAGAGGGGTTGCCACACCCCAGTTCCTTCTCCTCCATTCTTCTCAGGACTTTGAGCACACACAGACTTGTGCCCATTGTGATTTTTTTGGGGGGGAGGATAACATCAAGTATTTTATTTTATTTTATTTTTTATTTCAATTTATTTATTTGCATTCATTCACTGGCCCATTGTGATTTTTAAGCTATCAGGTCTAGGACTTGAAACATGATCGGCTATATGGGAGTCCAGCACTTTAACCAATTTGCCACCTGTTGCCCCATTTTAAATATTGAAAGCCTGGTATGGACAATAGAGAGCCATTCGAAATGATTTTTATTTTTAAGAAATTTATTTAAAACTTTGCTATGGTATGTGCACTCGTTAGAGAGAAAGAGAGATGGTAAGTGAGAAAGCACCTCCTGGAGGGATGGCCATGCCATAATCCCTTCTCTATTCTCCCCTTAAGATTTTGGGTATGCATGCACATGAGGCTGGCATGTTGTTCAAGCTGTATAGTACTCAAACCTCACAGTTGGTCTTGTAGGATTCAGCCATTTTAACCACCTTGCCACCTGGCTGGCCCAATTTGTAGTTTGTTTCTAATAGAACAATGATTCGGTTAAAGCAATTTTTTTTTTAAAGAGAGATTTTTACTATGTACTCACTGGAGAGAAAAAGTGAGACAGAGCAAAAAATCACACACCCCTATCCACCATCCCATGGGTGAATGGCCACACCACAGTCTCTTCTCAGTTTTCCTCTTGGGATTTTTGGTATGCACAAAAACGTACCAGCGTGAGTTTCAAGCTACCGGGTCTGGGACTCAAACCGTGGTCAGCCATATGAGAGTCCAGTGGCATAACCATCTGCTGGTCCTTTTATTTTATTTTATTTTTTTTAATGCCAGAGGGTACATGAATATGCCAGAGAGAGAGAAAGCATCTCCTAGTGTGATCTGGTCAGGCTGCAGTCCCCTTTCCTCCATTCTTCTTTTGTGTCAGCATCCTGGGTACTTGTGCACATGCATCTGGTGTATTTTTCAAGCTTCCTGGGCTGGAACTTAACCCTGGGTTGGCCACATGAGATCTAGCTCCCTTCATGTAGTACTTAACCACTGTGCTCTAGAGCCAGCCCCAAAGTGATGTTTTAGGAGTAATGTATGTACATTTTCAGGTCAGGAAGATATTTAGAAAAATACTGAAACTAGTTACCCTTTGAGGAAATAGGTATCTGAACTCTTAAGGCAGTGGTTCTCAAAGTATGGGCCCCTCATCAACAACATCAACATTATCTGGATATCTGGGAACATATTTGGAGTACATTTTTTTTTTTTTTTTGGAGGTTTTTGCTATGGGGTTTGTGCGCTCGCCAGAAAGACAAGAGACACAGAGAGAGAAAGCGAGAAATCACCCCCCGGGTTGGCCATATCACAATCCCTTCTCCTCCATTCTCCTCTCAGGATTTTGAGCATGCACGCACATGTGTCCAGTGTGAGTTTAAGCCACTGGATTCAGGACTCAAACCACGGGTGACTACATGGGAGTCCCGTAACGTAGCCATTACGCCAACTGCTGGTCCCTCATAGTTCATATTCTTGGACCTTACCCTAAAATTACTGAATCAAAACTCTGGGGTTGGGGCCCAGCAATCTATGTTTAACAAACAGATGATTATGTTTTATGTAGAGTTTGACAACTACTGGTCTAGAATATAGATATTAGAAATAAAAAGGAGAGGCAAGCAGGTGGTGCAGTGTTTTAGACTCTGGACTCCCACATGACCAAACCGGTTACTAACTGGCAGCTTGAAATCCCACATGTTGGGACCAGCAGATGGCATAATGGCTATGTCGCTGTACTCCCATGTAGTCAACCGCGATTTGAGTCCTGGACCCGGTGACCTAAACTCACAGCAGGCGCTTGTGGGTGCATGCCCAAGATCCTGAGAGGAGAATGGAAGAGAAGGGATTGTGGCATGGCCAAGGGGGGTGATTTATCACTTTCTGTTTCTCTGTCCCTGTCTTTCTGGAGAGTGCATGTACCCTATAGCAAAACCCTCTCCAAAAAAAGAAAAGAAAAGGAAAGAAAATCACACACACATGTGTGTATGTCCCTAAAATTCCAAGAGGAAAATGGAATACAAGGGATTGCAGTGTGGCCATAGGCCCAAGGGATTTCTCACTTTATTTCTCACTGTCTCTCTTTCCAAGATGTCCCCATGTCCTATGACAAAAACCTTAGAAAGGAAAAGGAAAGGAAAGAAAAGAAGAGAAAAGAAAAGAAAAGGAAGAGATAGAGGCAAAGAAACCTTGGCAGTGAAGGACTGACAAAACTTGGTGACTGATGGTTAGTTAGCAGCATGTTATGATAGGAAAGATGGCTGAATTTGGGATCATGAGCCTTGAGTTCTAGTGTCAGTTCTGTTACCAAATGGTTTTGAGCAGAACCAATATATCAGTAAGAAAGTTGGCTCTGATCATTTTCTGAGTATTTTGGAGGCAAAGGCAAATAAAAATTGAACTGAGATTAAGCCTGTTACCAGAAGACCAGAGGGAAGGACTCTATTTTTTTTTTTTAACTTTTTTTTTTGAGAATTATTTAATTTTACCCATTCATTTATCTTTTTTTTGGCGGGGGGGGAGGTTTTTGCTATAGGGCACGTGTGCTCACCAGAAAGACAGAGGGAGACAGACGGACAGAAAGTGAGAAATCACCCCCCAGGGTGATGGTCATTCCGTAGTCCCTTCTCCTCCATTCTCCTCTCGGTATCTTGGGCATGCATGCACATGCACCCGGCATGAGTTTAAGCCACCAGGTCCAGGACTCAAACCGCGGTTGACTACATGGGAGTCCAGCAACATAACCATTACTTCATCTGCTGGTCCCTCATTCATTTGTCTTAATTTTACCAGAGAAGAACACACAGAGAAGGAAAGTGAGGAAGGAAGCTACTAAGTCTAGGACTCAAACTGGTCAGCATGTGGGAGTGTCCAGCGCCTTAACCACCACGCCACCTGCTGGTCCCCTAGAGGGAAGACTTTTGAAAGGGAGAGGAGAGAATGTAAATGGACATTTTAGACAGTTGGAGATGTTAGTAGATTTATTTAAAGTTTGGGTCCTCAACTGGGGAGTGATTTTACCCTACAGGGGATATTTGGCAATATCTGGAGACATTTCTGCTTGTTAGACTGTGAGAATGATAGTGGTATTTAGTGAAAAGAGGCTTTGGGACACTGCTAAAACATCTTATAACTCATGGGACAGCCCCCTTAACGAAGAATTAACCAGCTTATAATTTTTTTTTTTTTTGGAGAGGTTTTCGCTATAGGGCGCATGCACTCGCCAGACAGACAGAGACAGACAGAGACAGAAAGCGAGAAATCACCCCCCAGGGAGGATGGTCACGCCACAATCCCTTCTCCTCCTTTCTCCTCTTGGGATCTTGGGCATGCACGCACATGCGCCCGACGTGAGTTCTAAGCCACCAGGTCCGGGATGCGAACTGTGGTCGACTACGTGGGAGTCCAGCGATGTAGCCATTACGCTAACTGCTGGTTCCCAAACTTATAATGTTAATAGTGCAAGGTTGACAAATCCTTTGTAAAAAGTAAAGCCCAGCTCAGTAGATAGGTTTTATTCAGTTATATGCTGTTCATCTTTTTTTAAAAAATTATTTTAATTTTATTATTATTTTTATTTTTTAATTTGACCAGAGGGTCAGTCATTAAGTCATAGCAAGATATTTTGCTATTCTATTCTCTTTTAAGTGTAGGAAAATGAGATTGAAGTGGTGGTGTTGATGTGAGCAAATATTGAAGTATTATGAATTGCCCTGTACCTGAAAATACTATGACCATTCCTGAGAAACTACCTTATGAGGGCCAACAGATGGCATGGAGTTTAAGGTGACTAGATTCCAAGTGGCTGATTGCACAGTTAAAGTCCTGGACCTGGCAGCCAGAAGAACACACTGGGTATATATGCAGGCATGCCCAAAATACTCAGAGGAGAAGGGATGGCAAATTTGCCATTTTCCTGGGGGGGGAGGTGCTGTCCCACTCTCCCTCCAGCAAGTGCATATGATTGCCCTATAGCAAAAATTAAAAAATTTTTAAAAAATTAAAAAACTATCTTATAAGCTCATGGTAATACTTGGTATGAATTTAAGGTACCCCCTGCCTTAGTTTCTCTTTAATCCCCTGGTTTGGGACCATCAGTTAGCGTAATGGCTATGTCGCTGGACTCCCACGTGGTCGACCGCGGTTCGAGTCCTGGACCCGGTGGCTTAAACTCATACCGGGCACGTGTGTGTGCGTGCCCAAGATCCTGAGAGGAGAGTAGAGGAGAAGGAATTGCGGCGTGGCCATCCTTCGGGGGGATGATTTCTCACTTTCTGTCTCTCTGTCTGTCTCTGTCTGTCTGGCGAGCGCATGCGCCCTATAGCAAAAACCTCTCAAAAAAAAAAAAAATCCCTGGTTCATAGAGATTAGGAACTTTTTTATGTCAGAGCAATGATATGGCTAACCCTTGTTTCTGTCAGTGATCGCAAAGAATGTGTATTTGTAAATGTAGTAATCACTTCATAGTGCCTTTATAGTTTTGAAAGTACTTCTCTGTCTCCTATGTCTTTTTTGGGGGGAGATTTTTGCTATAGGGTGTATGTACTTGCCAGAGAGAGAAAAATTGAAAAATCAACCCTTAGGGAGGGATGGTTATGCTGCAATCTCTTCTCCTCCATTCTCTTCTTGGGATTTTGGGCTCACATGCACATATCCCCAGAATGAGTTTCAAGCCACTAGGTCCAGGACTCAAACCAGGATCAGCCATGTGGGAGTCCAACACCTTTAATCACTACATCACCTGCTGGCCCCCTCCTGTTTTTTTTTTTTTTTTTTTTATCATTTTAATCTTTCAATCTTCAAGTTCTTGGGGTTGTCAGAATTTGGGAATAGTACTATTGTGTTATATAATCCAGAAGGTGTTACATATGTATATTTATATAATTTTTTTTTTAAAGTTTGCTATAGCAAAGAGAGAGAGTGAAAAATCACCTTCTGTGTATGTGGAGGGTGGGGCAGGGGTGGACACATTGCAATCCTTTCTCCATTCTCTTCTTTGGATTTTGGCCACATACACACACGTGTCCAGTGTGTTTTTCAAGCTGCTTCGTCCAGGGTTTGAATCATGCAGTTGGTCATACGGGATCCAGTGCCTTAGCCATCATGTTACTGTTGACCCAGGCCCCACATATCTTAATCTACGTGAAAGATGTCTTTGGAGTTCTGCACTGCACCACCTATATGACTATACATGGTGGCCCTTTTTGGAGAACAATAGTCATTCTATATATTTGAAAGTAGGGAATAGATGAATAATAGCACACATTACTTGAATATTTGGTACTGGCACTTTCCATATATTTACTAATTTAATTCTCAACAACCCTTTGAGATAGAATCTATGACTCCCATTTTGTATTTGGAAACAGAGGCATAGTGCAGTTAAGGAGTTTGTTCAGGTTACACAACTGAAAAGAGGTATCTAGGATTCATAGTAGACCGTTTGGTTCCAGAATGTACTAAGCCTTGTTCCCTCTTTGACTTTGTTTGGGCACAGTTTATAAATGTTTTACTGATGAATTTAGGATGTTTCCTAAATCACCTTTTCTCATTCAGGAGATTCAGTCACTTTTTCTTTTAATTTGTTTTAGGGTGTGTGCACTCACCAGAGAGAGACAGAAAGAGAGGGAAAGTGAGAAAGCATTCCTCCCCCACTCCCCGGGATAGCTATACCATGATCCCTTCTTTTATAGTCTTGAGATTTTTGGTATGTACGCACACGTGGCTGGCATGATTCTCAAAGTTTTTGGGTCTGGGACTGGAACTGTGCAGTTGTCCTTGTGGGATCTTTCCGTCTTAACCACCTCTCTACTAGCTGGCCATAGATCCATTAATTTAAACAAATGTTTGTTGAGTGCTTATGTTGTACCAGGCACTTGGGTCTTGCTTTTTTAGAGCTTCAAATACTATACTGTTGTTTCAAATAGAGCTGAATGAATGCTCTGAAGAAAGTAGGAGGTTAGGGGCCCGCAGATAGTGTTGTGGTTAAGGGTGCTGGACTCCTACATGGCTTTATCATGGTTTGAGTACCAGACCTGGTGACTTGCTTTCTCACTTTCTCTCCGTCTCTCTTTCTCACTCTGTCCCTCTATGGTCAAATTTAAAAATCAAGTTAAAATAATTATATATATAAAAAAAGAAGTAGGAGGTTAATAAGATACCCATAGGGAGAGCATCACTCCTTGAGATGGGGTGATCAGTGAAAGCCTTTCTGAGAAATGGCATTTTGTACTGAGACCTAAGGGATGAGCTCCCATTCTTGTCATGTTCAAGAGCTCTGGGAACCAGATCTGGGTCAAGAGAGAGTCTAGGTAGAGAGAACAACTAATGCAAAGCCCTTAGTTAGGAGTGAGAAAATATTACTAAGTACTTAACCATGTGTCCCATACCATGGAAGGCTATGAGATACAGTAATGAGCTAGACAGACTTACTTGGTCCCTCTGTCACAGAGCTTCCAATCTTGTGGGAAAGTCAGACATTAAACAGATACTAGTAATGTTAATTATAGTTATGCAAAGGACTACAAAGGTAAGTACAGGATACAATGAATGTATGATAGGGTGACAATTTAGTGGGAATAGACATGAGAAAGTACTTTTCCTGAGAAAACTTATAAAGCTGAGACCTGAAGGATAGCTAGGGAGGTACTCAGGAAAGAGGAGTGATTAGTATATGCATATCCTCCAAGGTTGGAAAGAATTTGATACACTTGAGAAACCTACCAACCAAACAAAATGCCAAAAAGGCCAGTGTAACTGAGGAGTTTTGAGTAGAAGGAGATAGTTAAACTTTTGACAAGTTAGTCAGGGGTCAGGTCAAATGGGATGTTATCCTGAAGTCAGTAGAAAGGTAGAAGTTCAACAGAGAAATAATAATGTTTGGACTAACACCAGTGGCTACAGTGTCAGGAAGGATAAGGGAAAGAATAAGAATGGATTTGTGGAGATAGCAGGCTACTACAGTGGTTCAGATAAGATGTGATATAGTTGATACTGCTGATAGTAGAATTAGAGAGGAGATAGTTTGAGAGAGATTGAGGAGCTAGAACCATTGGACTTTTTGATTCATTCGGTGCGTTGAGAATGAATATAAAGGAGGCATACAGAAGCATGACTCCCAAATTTTCCTCATATTCATGACTTACAGTACAGTCTTTTTATTGATATAGGGCATATCAAAGGTAGAGCAGGTTTTAGTGATTGAGTACAGGATCCTAAATTCAGTTTTGAGTAGGTTTGTAGAGGTTGAATGTGAAATGCCTGTGAAATCATGGTAGAACTATTGAGTAGGCTGGGCTTCAGGAGGGCCTTATTGGCATATGGTTGGATCTCATTATCATGTGTATGGTAAATAAAGTTGGGTAGACATGGAGTGGATGTTAAAGGGAGTGAGAAGGAGGTACCAGAGAGATGGGAAGGAAGTCAAGAAGGTGGTGTCATAGAAGACAAGGGACTCTAGCATTTACTGTATTTCAGGGGCCATTCTAAGCATTTTTACTCATTTAATTTGCATAACTTGTGAAGTAGGCACTTTTATTATTTTTATTTTATAGATTAGGAAAATGACTCAAGAAGGCACTATGTCAATTGCCCAAGATCATCAGGTAGTAAGTGACTGGAGAATCTCTTCCACATTGAACTCTTGAGATTTTTGGGCACTCACATGCATCTGGCATGTCTTTCAAGCTACAAGCAGTTGATCATGTGGGATCCAGCCACTTTAAATCAGGCAGTTAGCCACAGGGCATCTACCCACTTTAGCCACCATGCCACCTGCTGGATCCCAGTTTGTATTATATATATCTATATATTTTATTTTTTTAATTTTATTTTTTGAAAGAGATTTTTGCTATAGAGTGTGTGTGTTTGATGGAGAGACAGAGACAGAAAGTGAGAAATCACTCCCTGGGAGGGTGGTCATGTCACAGTCCCTTTTCTTCCATTCTCCTCTTGAGATCTTGGGGACACACAGACATGTGCCTGGCCTGAGTTTGAAGCCACCGGGTCCGAGACTTGAACTGCAGTAGACTACATGGGAGTTCAGTGACGTAACCATTACACCATCTGTTGGTCCCCCAGTTTGTATTTTTTTTAAAAAAATTGTTTGGTTTTATTTATTTACTCATTTATTTTCATTTGACCAGAGGAAGACAGACACACAGAGGAAAGTGATAAAGCAAGCCACCAGGTCCGGGACTTGAACCGTGGTCGGCCATGTGGGAGTGTCCAGCACCTTTACCATGCCACCTGCTGACCCCTAGTTTATATTCTTTTTTTTTTTTTTTGAATTATTTTATCTAATTTTATTATTTATTGTTTTAAAATTTCAATCTTTTTGAAAGCATTATTTCCTTTATTTTATTTATCATCATCATCATCATCATTATTATTAATTTGACCAGAGTAAGACAAAGAGAGAAAGAGAAAGTGAGAAACAACCAGGTCCAGGACTTGAGCCGTGGTCAGCCATGTGGAAGTCCAGCGCATTTAACCACCACGCTACCTGCCGACTGCCCAGTTTGTATTCTTTTTTTAACCCCAGTTTGTATTCTTAACTACCTCTTTATACTGATAGTGTTTCAAAGAGTAGGAAATGGTTAATTGACAAGTGGGTGCTGCTCAGAGGCTGGGTATAATGAAGACTGAAATTGCCATTGATTTGGCAGCATAAAGGTTATTGGTGACTTTAAAAGAGAATTGAGGACACCAGCTGGTGGTGTGGTGGTTAGGGCACTGGACTTCCACATGGCCAACTGTGGTTTGAGTCTCAGACCTGGCGACTTGCTTTCTCTCTGTCTCTCTTTGGTGAGCATTGGTCCTTTTGCAAACAGAAAAAAAAAAAAAAAAAAAAGGAAAGAGATAGTAACAATAAATAAAATTAATTCTTTTTAAAAACAAAAACAAGGGTTTGAGACCAGCAGATGGAGTAATGGTTATATCACTGAATTCCCACATGGTCAGCTGTGCAGTTCAAGTACTGGACCCGGCATCTTGAGACTCACTCTAGGTGCATGTACATGCCCCAAAATCCCAAGAACAAAATAGAGAAGGGATTGCTGTGTGGCTATCCCTTGGGGGTGATTTCTTGCTTTGTCTGTCTCTCTCCAGTGAGTGCAAGTGCCCTTATTAGCAAAAGTCTCTCTAAACACCCCCCCACAAAAACAAGGGTTCATGGGGACTAGCAGATGGTGTGGTGATTAGGGTGCGGGACACTCCCACGTGGCTTACTGAGGTTCGAGCTCTGGACCTGGTGACTTGCGTTCTCTCTCTCTCTCTGTGTGTGTGTCTTAAGCTACCTGCTTGTTTTTTTCCGACACATATGTGATAATTCTGTCAGTTCCTACTTTAGTTTTCATCTTCTGAAGCCCATTTGCAACCTTACATATTGAAGGGAATCTCTTTCCTGAATCCCCATCATCTTTTCTCCCTACTTTTCAAGATAACTAACCGAATATGAGATAAAAAGTTTAATTAATGTCTAGATAATGTGTTCCTTGAGGGTAGAGTGTGATTCTTTTTCCACTCCACATAGCATAGTACTATTTATGTCATTGAGACTAATACTACTGGTTGGTTAACTGAGTGTACGGTTTTGTGAAGACAAAGTACAACATAATAAAATTTATTCTATCCTCTGATTAAGTGCTGAAGGTAATACTATAATATCAGGAGGGCAGTGGTCAAAAGAGAATCCAAGAAAAGGGGGGCCAAGGAGTAAGAATTTGTCATGTTTGACTGCTCTACTTGTTCTGGTCATCAGAGAACAGAGGCACAGACTGTTCATGTCCCTTGAGATCACCTAGTTACCTTTGCTTGTATAGTGGGGCTTACCAGGCTACTTTCATAAGTAGTTTAGTTTCCTGATATTGGGAAATGGGCTCCCTGGATAATGGCCGTGAATATTCATAATGCAAGGCATTGTGGCAAAGTTTACTGACAGTTCTTTTGTCTTGCAGAACTGAGTGCTGATCTACCAGTATCCCTCCTTTGAACTTTAAAGGAGACCAGGATATCCAATTAACAGTATCTACAAATACTCTTCCTATGTGCAAAAGTTTTCCTGCGAAGATGATTCAGACATGCTATATGAAATGCTAAGATATCATCCTTCATACCTTAGCTCAGACTCTTTTTTTCAGAGAAGCAGTTCTTTGCTTAGGTCAGATCTTCCTGTTCCAAGTTATTGTAGTGTAGAATATCTCTTAGGCCTAGCACTTATCAAAATTGCCACTTTTTATTTCCTTGGAGTATTTGTTTTCCTGTTAGGGTGCAAGTATCACTAAAGGCTGCTACTATGTCTTATCATTTAGCCCCATGGTTGGGATAGTGCCTGGTTCACAGTAGATACTTAAAATATTTTCTCCTGAGAATGTACATATATAAAATTCTCTTTCTTCCACCCTCTCTTATTTTCTTGATAAGCTAAGTGTCCTCCAGTGTCCCCACAGTGTCATCTTTTTGAGCTCTCCCTAGTGACATTCCTACGGCACTTGGTACATGCATTTCTCTTTTGGGATGTAACTTCATGTTGTAATTATTTGATCACGAGAATTTTTTTTAATTAATAGATTTTATTTTTTTTCTGTATTCATGATAGTGCACATGCATGCCCAGATAAAGGGAGAAAGATGAACACCTTCCACAGGATCTGGTCACACCATGTTCCAGTCCCTTTAGTCCTCCAGCTCATTGGATCTTGGCTGTTGGCACATGTGCCTGGCATGTTTCAGGCTGACTGGGCTAGGGATTTGAACCACAGTCTCTGTGAGCAGTGTATTATGACTGCCACAGAGCTGGCCCAACCATGAATCTGTACTCAGTGTAGAGTTTTGTTCTGTTCTTTTCTCTTTCTCTTTCTCTTTTTCTTTCTCTTCTTTTTCTTTAAATTTACTGAAGGGCATGTGTACTCGCCAGAGAGAGAGAGTGAGAAAGCATCCCCAAAAGAGGATGATCGTGCTACAGTTATCCCTTCTCTATTCTTTTCTTGGGATTTTGGGCATGCATGCACAGATGACCAGCGTGTTTTTCAAGCTGCTGGGTCTGGAACTCAAATTATACAGTTAGCCACATGGGGTTCAGCTGCCTTAACCACCACACCACTTGTTGGGTCCAGTATAGAGTCCTTTAAGGCAAGAGCTATATCTTAAGTGCCCCCCAAAATGTGTCAGACAAAATGTGTTACATGCTTCTAAAAAGTACATAAAATATATTTATATAATGTAATAACTGAATCCTAATAATGAAATGAGCCCTAGATTTCTAATCAGAAGACCTGGGTCAGTGATCTAGCTTTCTTTCTTTCACCTGCATCAAAGTCCTCTCAGTTCTAGTAATGCAAAGTTTTGTTTTCAGAGTGTGGTTTGCCAGACCACGTTATTAGTTAGAAATGGAATTCTCAGGTTATATTCCAGAGTTAATAAAATCGGAAGCTTGGAGAGTGGGGACCCAGCAATTTGTGTTTCATCTAGTCCTCCAGGTGGTTTTGTTAGGTGGTAGGTAGCATGGGTTAAGGTGCTGGATTTAATAATTCTTTTAAAAAAGAAAACCACTGGCATTAGTTTAGCAGTTTGTTTTACTCTTTTAAAAAATAACTAGAGGGACTAGCAGGTCCTTTGTTTTTAAAGACAGGCTCTTTTGTTTTTTTTTTAAAGAGGTTTTTGCTATAGGGCACGTGCACTTGCCAGTAAGACAGAGACAGAGAGATAGAAAGCAAGAAATCACCCCCCGCCCCCCCAGCAGGATGGCCATGTCACATCCCTTCTCTTCCATTCTTCTCTCTGGATCTTGGGCATGCACGCACACACACCCAGAGTGAGTTTAAGCCACTAGATCTGGGACTCGAACCACGGCCGACTACATGGGAGTCCAGTGACATAGCCATTATGCCAACTGCTGGTCCCGAGAGGTTCTTTTTTATTAAAGAGAGGTTTTTGCTAAAGGGTGCATGCAGGAAAGACAGACAGAGAGACAGAAAGCGAGAAATCAGCCCCCAAGGGGATAGTTATGCTGCAATCCTTTCTCCTCCATTCTCTCAGAATCTTGGGCACACATGTATATGTGCCCGGCATGAGTCTAAGCCACCAGGTCCGGGACTCAATCCACGGTCAACTATGTGGGAGTCAACGTAACCATTACGCCATATCCTGGTCCCCTCTTTATGTGTTTTCTAACTGTTGAATTTACTGACATTTCTCTAAACTATTGATGATAGTTTTGTATAGGCACAGTATCTTTAAATCAGAGGCAGTATATTCAGAAAAAAAAAAAAAAGCAATTTTTTAAGGGGTTTTTACCATAGGGCACATGGACTCCCTGGAGAGAGAAAAGACAGAGACAGAGACAGTGAGCGGAAAAGTGAGAAATCACCTCTTAGGGAGATGGCCACCCTGCAATCCCTTCTCCTCCGTTTTCCTCTTGGGATGTTAGGTACACATGTACCTGGCATGATTTTCAAGTCACTAGCTCTGGGACTCAAACTGTGGTTGACTATGTGGGAGTCTCATGATATAACTGCTATGCAACCTGCTGGCTCCAAGAAATTATTTTTAAAGAATTACTTAATTTTATTACTTTTTTTTAGGAGATGTTTTTGCTATAGGGCACGTGCGCTCACCAGAAAGATAGAGACAGAGAGATAGAAAGTGAGAAATCACCCCCCAGGGGGGGATGACCATGCTGCAATCCCTTCTCCTCCGTTTTCCTCTTGGGATGTTAGGTACACATGTACCTGGCATGATTTTCAAGTCACTAGCTCTGGGACTCAAACTGTGGTTGACTATGTGGGAGTCCAGTGACATAGCCATTACGCCAACTGATGGTGGTCCCCTAGAGGGGAAAAAAGTGAAAAAGCAAGCTGCCAGGTCCAGGACTGGAGCTGCTCTTGGTCATGTGGGAGTCCAGTGCATTAACCCCCACACTGCCTGTTGGCCCCGTTCAGAAATTTTTGCAGACTGCTTCTTTTTTTTTTTTTTTTTTTTTTTTTTTTAATTTAAAAAAATGTTTTGAGTAGAGGGCTATTTTTTTTTTAAAGAATTATTTATTTAATTTTATTTATTCATTCATTTTAACTTGACCAGAGAGACACAGAAAGAGACAGAGGGAAAGTGAGAAAGCAAGCCACCAGGTCCGGGACTCGAACCGTGGTTGACCATGTGGGAGTGTCCAGCGCCTTAACCACCATGCCACCTGCTGGTCCTGTTTCTGGTTTTTTGTTTTGTTTTGTTTTTTACCAGAGGGTCCTTGCACTTGGTGGAGGGGAGGAATGCGGGTGGGGAGGGAGGGAGAGAGAGAGAACGTCTCCCCGGGCATGGTCACCCTACCATTTCTTCTCTATTTCTCTCTCCCTTCAGGATTTTGGGTACTGACACATATATCTGATGTATTTTTCTTTCTTTCTCTCTCTCTCTCTTTTTATTTTTATTTTTTTATTTTAAGGGAAGATTTTTGCTATGGGGTCTTGCATATTTTTCAAGCTGTCCTTGTCAGGACTTGAACCTCACTTTTAGCCATATAGGACCCAACCTTCTTAACCGAATGCCTGTAGCTATCTCTCTAAGGCTGCTTACGTAATGTTGCTTGCAGAAAGCAAAATTGTTTGTATGCATGTATTTATACCCCTGTATATGTATCTTGTATACATGCATGTTTTCTATCAGTGGAAACTTCCCCATGATGGGTGGTTAAGGAAAGATAATGTAGAGGCCTTTGGCAGAATAAAAGTTATCGAAAAGTAGAGGTTGTTTTTTTTGCAGCAATAGATATACATACTTATTTACCTCCTCCTATACCAGTTTTCTTTCTTTTTTTTTTTTTTTTAACATTTTTAGTAGAAGGCACTTGTACTTGCCACAGAGACAGAAAGCAAGAACTCACCCCCTGGGAGGAAAGGCATGCCACAGTCCCTTTTCCTTTCAGGATCTTGGGCACGCATGCATACATGCCCGGTGTGAGTTTTAAGCCACCAGGTCCAGGACTTGAACCATAGTCGACTGTGTGGGAGTCCAGCGATGTAACCATTATGCCATTTGTTGGTTCCCCTAGGAACTTTCTTAGCAATAGATATTTGCCTCAACCTGGAATAAGCAGGTTGTTTTTGTGGACTGAAAAATGGCTATAACTATTGGTATTCATTAACTTTTTGTAGAGAGATTTGCATTTCACTGATGGAAACCTTATTAATAGTCCCTGCATAGCAAATTACTTGTTTGTACTTGACACTGTGCTAAGTGCTCGATGTGTGGCTCGCTTTGATCATTGTTGTTTTGGGTTAATACCTTGAGTTTAAATTTACATTCTGTTGGAGCTGGCAGGTGGTGTGGTGGATGTTGGACTCCTACATGGCTGACTTTGGTTTTAGTCCCAGACCTGGCAGCTTGCTTGCTTGCTTACTCTCTCTCTCTCTCTAGTCAAATAAAAAGATAATATAATAATAATAATAATGAACAAAATAAAAAATAATTCTCTAAAAAAATTTACTTTCTGTTAAGTAAATGTTTTAGAAGTAAAGTTCCTAAAAAGAACTCCAGAGATGAAACAATATAATATTTGCTCTATTTGCATGTGCGTATGTGTTTTGCTAGAGAGCGTATGTGCTTACCAGAGGAAAACAGAGACAGAGAGGTAGAAGATAAAGCACTCTACATGCAAAGTGGTCGCACTACAATTCCTTCCCCATCTCTCCCTCCTTTTGGGATTTTGGGCACACATGCTGAGCATGTTACTCAAGCTGCCAGGTCCAGGACATGAACTGCATGGTTGGCTTGTGGGATCTGGCTGCCCTTAGCCACCAGGCCATGGAGCTAGGCAGCTTCGTTTGCCCTTTTTTTTTCTTTCAATTTTTGCTAGAGGATGTATGCTGTCACCAGAGAGAGACAGTGAGAAAGAGGGAATGTGGAAGAGCACTCTTACGGGAGTTAGTCTGCTGTAATCCCTGGTCCTTTCTCTCTCCTTTTAAGATTTTGGGTATGTATGTATACATACATGCACCCAGCATTTTTTTTTTTTTCTTCCTAAGCTGGTAGATCTAGGACTCTAAACAAGAAGTTGGTCTTCTGAGATCCAGCCACTGTAACTGGCTGGCCCCATTTGCCTCTTGTTCCTTTAGTTATAGCCCACCTTGGACTTTCTAAATTGAGCAGACCTATTTTCCTTTTCTTTTCTTTTTTAAATTTGCTGTTGGGTACAGGTGCTCACAAGAGGGAAAGGAGAAGAAAGAGAGAGAAAGCACCCTTGAGGGGAAAAGGTCACACTGCAATTTCTTCTCTATTCTCCTTTTGGGATTTTGGGCATGTGTGCACATGTGCCTAGTATGTTTTCAAGCTTTCTGCCCCCCTATTTTCTTTTTTATAAAAAATTAGTTAAAGTTTTTAAAAGTTTTTATTATTATTATTATTAGAGGTTGCATGTACTCACCAGAGAGACAAGAGAGACCCATAGGCCCATTCTTTGCTAATGGCCCATTGTCATACCACACTTCTTTTTTCTCCATTTCTTTATGCTGTCAGGATTTCAGGAACATGCGTACATGTGCCTGGTGTATTTTTTTCAAGCTTCCAGGGCCAGGATTTGAACTGTAGTTGATCATATGGGCTCTAGCTCCCTATGCATAGCATTTAATTGCTGCATTGTAGGACTGGCCCAAGAAGCCTATTTTTTTAGTCTTTCCTTACATGGTAATTGCTGTATTTTTTTCCTGTAATTGTTATAATGCCTTTCTCCAATCCTTTTCTGGCTATTCACTATTTCTTTCCCTTTTTTTATTTTTTTCTTTAATTTGCCAGAGAGTTTGTGCACTGGCAGGAAAGAGACAGAAAGAAAGGAAAAAAGCACTCCTCATGGGGTATGATTATACCATAATCCCTTCTCCTCCATCTTTCCCTCCTTTGGAGATTTTGAGTATGCATGCTCTCATACCTGTCATGCCTCTCAAGCCAACAGATCCAGGACTTGAACTGTATGGTCAGCCATATTGGATCCAGCAGTCCCAACCACCAGGTCATAATGGGTATAGTTACCAAAAGTATAAGAATTGTTTTAAGTCCAGAAAATTTGTTTTGCTTATTTGTTTATTCAACAAACACTGTTAGGTGTTGGCTTTTAATAAATGTGCTGGGTGTATAAAAGTGAGTGTTTTATATCCTGTTGTCAGAGTCTGATAAGAAAAATCATACAAATCACTATACTGTGATACATGAAATTTAGGCAGAAGAAAGTACAGAGGCAAGTAAAAGGAGGGAATGATTAAGTAGTGCAGAAGTCTTCAAACTGGAGGTAACTACTAAATTGGAACATTCGTGCTTGTCTAAGCAATCTAGATAGTGAGGAAGAAAATCCTTTCCAGAGGAGAGGAATTAAAATTGCTTTGGCAAAACTAAAAACAAACAAACGAAAAACATGGTATTCTCTCTCAGTTAGTGGAACCTCTCAGCAACCAGAACTCAAGACCAAATCCAGAAGTCACCTTCCTCTCCAAGAACACCTGTCAGCGTCACTATGTCCCATTAACTCTATTCCGAAATGCCTCCTGACTCAGTCTGTCCTCTACTTCCATTCTTGGTATAAAGACTTTTAGTTACTGTGTCTTTATTTATTTATTTATTTTCTTTTTTGAGAGCATACGTACTTGTGAAAGAGACAGAGAACACCTTCCAATGGGGTATGGTCATATTGCAATCTTTTTTCCTCCATTTCTCTATCCTGTTACAATTATGTGCATACATATAAACACACCTGGCCAGTTATAAGTTCTTTATGAACTTTTCTTCAAAAAGTTTATTATCCTATTTTTTTTTTGGCAAATAAGTTAGTGTATATCTCTCTTAGTAAAAGGGGGAATGGAGAGAGAAAAACATGTTTCAGAAGAAAATTACAGTGTACTTGTCACTAGATTCTAGCTTTGTCCATATTTTTAGTTTAAGATCTTTTGTGAATCAATAAAATGTGCTTAAAAAGTTTAATATGGAAGGGAGGGAGGGGAAAAGGGAAGGAAAAAGACAAGTAAAAGTATGCTTAATAGACAAAAAAATGAGAAGCTGCTTGCTGATGGTAATGTATGTAGTAATATCTTTGTCTTGACTGACATGTATAGTATTTGTGTTGGAAAAGAAATGTGTGCTGTATAGACACATTAAGTATAAATTAAAAAAACAAAGTAAAACAAAACAAAGAGGACTGACAGATGGTGAGGTGGTTAAGGGTGCAGGACTCCTACATAGCTAACTGCAGTTCGAGTCCTGGATCTGGCGGCTTGCGTTCTCTCTCGCTCGCTCTCTTTCTGTGTCCCTCTTTGGTCAAATTAAAATAAATGGGTGACATTTTATTAGATAGAAACCATTTTATTTTATTTAATACATAGGTTATTTTTCACTAAGCCTTTACCTAATTCTTACCTAAGTCAGTGGTTATTAGCATACTGCTCATTTACTTAGCTTTGCAAATTTTTTCTAAGTTTATACCCCTCTGTTTGGTATATTGCTTCATGTTGTCTCATATATATCTTATGAAAATATTACGAACTGTCCTAAACAACAAATTTATGAAGACATCCATTTACTTCTTTATTATTATTATTATTTTATTTTTTATACACCATGAATTAGTTTGTTTTTAATACCCATCATACCATGAATTCATAGAGAATAGGTTCCAGTAGCTCAGGCTCCTTTCCATTGGTTCTCACAGAGTGTGCTTTGGGTGGAGCAGGCTGGCACTTTAGTTGAACCCAGGTCCCTTTCTCTTTGGCTTCCTTTTTTTCTGGTCATTTTCCTTCACACCTTTTAGGAAACTATCTCTGCTCTTAGAATGCTTAATATGCTCAATAGGGACATGCATTCTCTTTGCAAGAATCTTGCCCTTGTTTGTTCACAACAATGGGAACAGCATGCTGGGTAACATTGTAGACTCTTCTGGTTTTGCCATGGTAACATTTGTAGGGCATTCCTTTTTGAACAGTACCTATTCCCTTGATGTCCACCGTATCACCTTTCTTGTAGGTTTGCATATATGTTGCCAAAGGAACCACTCCATGTTTCCTAAAAGGTCTAGAGAACACATATTGTGGGCCTCTCCTCTTTTTCTTTGTGTTCGTCATTTTGGTTAAGTACTGGAAGATGGTGGTTCTGGCTAAAAGGAAGCGACATCCATTTGCTTCTGTCTCTTATTTTCTTTCTTTCAAGGTTTTTGTCATAGGGCTTATGGGAAATCATCCCTTGGGGAGATAGCCATGCCGTAATCCCTTCTCCTGGGATTTTGGACATGCCCACACATGTGCTTTGCATGGTTTTCAAGCTGCCAAGTCTGAGACACAAATCACGGTTGGCCATGTGGGAGTCCAGAGCCTTAACCAACATGCTGGCTCCTCTGTTCCTTATTTTTAACCAGTACTTCATCTGTGGTACAGAATTCTCCTAGATTCTATGCATTAAAAAAAATAAAAGTTGCTTATTCTGTGTGTGAGACAGAGAAGAACAAGAGGATGGATAAGATACTCCCAATACAATCTTCATGCCAACTTTTAATCAGCCTAGATCATGGGTATGCACACATGCATGCGTGCCTAGCAGGCAGGGAAGTCGCAGGATATGAATCTAGGACTTTCCCATGGGTCTAGATGCATTACCACTGCACTACGACCTGGTCCACTCCTTATTCTATATTTTAAGAATTCTGTAGCGAGACTTCATTACAAGATTCTATAAATCTAAATAAATCTTTTAAATTTCTTTCTTTGTGAAATTCATGTAACCATTGTAACAGCACATTCAGGAAAGCTCCAGTTGTTAATTGTGCCATTCTAGTCAGGTTGGAACTTTTGAGGGGCTCTCAGCTGCCATGAGCCATGGAACCCCACTAGGTAAAATTAAGGGTTTCAAGACTGACCATGTATCACAGTGGTTAAGGGAGCCAGATCCCACATGATTGACTGTGGTTTAAATCCTGGCTCTGATAGCTTGAAAAACATGCATGCATACTTCAAATCTCAGCATGATGGAGAAATGGAAGAGAAGGGATTACATTGTGATCATGCCCTGTGGGGTTGGGGGTGCTTTTGCCCTTTGTTTCTCCGTCTCTGGTGAGCATACATGCCCTCTGGCAATAAAAAAAAAAATAGGAGTTACAAGCACCATGATCAAGTGTTAAGTGTTTGGTGGTCATGATTTTGTTTATTTATTTATTTTTTTGGAGAGGTTTTTGCTATAGGGTGCGTGCGCTCGCCAGACACAGAGACAGAGAGCTAGAAATCCCCCCCCCCCCGGGGGGGGAGGGCCATTCCGCAATCCCTTCTTCTCCATTCTCCTCTCGGGATCTTGGGCACGCATGCCCACGCACCCGGCGTGAGTTTTAAGCCACCGGGTCTGGGACGCAAACCGCGGTCAACTACATGGGAGTCCAACGACATAGCCATTACGCTAACTGCTGGTCCCGGTGGTAGTGATTTTAGATCTGGAAAGGGATCACATCTAAGTTTCTTGTATAAGAAAAGCTTTTTCTTTTTTTTTTTTTTCATTTTTCATTGATCAAGAGCTTTCCCTTTATTGATTGAGAGATTTTTGCTTATATATAGGGCACGTGCGCTTGTCCGAGTGACAGAAAGTGAAAAATCCCATCCACCTCCCCCGAGGGGATGGCCACACCAGCCCCTTCTCCTTTGTTCTCCTCTGGGATTTTGGACATATACACACACACACATGCACCTGGCATGAGTTTCAAGCCACCATGTCTGGGATTCGAACCATGGTTGGCTATGTGGGAGTTCAGCGACATAACTGCTGTGCCATCTGCTGGCCCCTCTTTTTATTTGTTATGAACTAGATCAGGGACCAGCAAATGGTGTAATGGTTTCATTGCTGAACTCCCACATAGTTGACCATGGTTTGAGGCCTGGACTCAGTGACTTGAAACTCATGCTGAGTGCGTGTGTGTGCATGCTCAAAATCCCAAGAGGAGAACGAAGAAGGGATTGCGGCATGGCCATTCCCTGGGGGGTGATTTCTCACTTTCTGTCTCTTTCTCTCTCTCTCTGGTGAGCACACACATCCTATAGCAAAAATCTCTCTTAAAAACAAAACCAAAAAAAACCTTAGATCAGATCTTTAAAAATTGTCAGAGAGCATGTGCATTCTCCAGAGAGAGACAGATGGGGGATGGGGAGGAGACTGCATCTCCCAATGGGACATGGTCATGCTGTGATACTTTCTCTTCTCTTTCTTTCTTTCTTTCTTTCTTTCTTGATTTGGACAGAACCATGAAGAACCACATACATTTTTTTTTTCTTTTTTTATTTTTAGAGAGTTTTTCGCTATAGGGCACGTGTGCTCACCAGGCAGAGACAGACAGAAAGCGAGAAATCACCCCCCGGGGGGATGGCCACATCGCAATCCCTTCTCCATTCTCCTCTCAGGATCTTGGGCACGCATGCACACGTGCCCGGCGTGAGTTTAAGCCACCAGGTCCGGGACTCGAACCACAGTCAACTATGTGGGAGCCCAGCGACATAGCCATTATTCTAACTGCTGGTCTCTCTCCTCTCTTTCTTCATCCTGTCTGGATTTTGGACACGCGTGCACACATGCCCAGCTTCTTTTTCAAACCAGTGGGACCAGAATTTGAACCTTTCAGTCAGTGTGGGATCTGGCTCCCTTAACCATTAGGCAATGGGGCTAGCCCATAGACTTAGTATTGAGACCTATCTTGGGCTAGTCCTATAGCATGATATATCAGAAGCTGGATCTCACATGGCTGACTGTGTTCGAATCCTGACTTCAGCAGCATAGAAAACATGCCTTTTACATGTGTGGCCAAAATCCTGACAAAATGGAGAGAAAAGGATTGTGATATAACCATGCCTTATTGAGGGGGTTGGCTCACTCTTGTGTTTGACCAAAAAAAGAAAAAAAGATTTGTTAAAATTATTGGCTAAAAATTCTCAATCATGTTCTGTTGCAATAATCATTTGAGTGAGTTATGTATGCTTACCCATATAAATTAGATTGATTGATTTTTGCTAAAGCTTAAACGGAATAGAATGGCAAGCTGACACATATATAATTTATTTATTATTGTTTTAAATTTGCTATAGGGTGGGGGGTGGCAGGCGGCGTGGTGGTTAAGGGCACTGGAATCCCATATGGGTGACTGCAATTTGAGTCCTGGACCTGGTGGCTTACTTTCTTACTTTCCCTCTCTCTCTCTCTCTCTCTCTCTCTCTCTCTCTCTTTCTCTCTTACTCTGTCCCTCTCTGGTCATTATATATTAAAAATAAAGTTAAATAAAAATAATTCTTAAAAAAAATTGCCGTAGGGCGCATATGCTCACCACAGAGAGACAGTGAGAGAGAAAGGGAAAGTGTGAAAGCAAGCCACCAGGTCTGGGACTTGAAGCATGATTGGCCATATAGGCGTTTAGTGCCTGAACACTAGACCACCTGCTGGCCCCTGTGTCAATTTCTAAAAACTTATTTTTCTTGAGGTATAATGTACACACAGGTAAACATAAAACATAAATGTACATGATTCAGTGATTGGTCACAAAACAGATGTAGTCATGCACTACTAAAGTGTATGTTTTCTGAGAAATGCATCAGGCAATTTAGTCCTTTCTTGTATGAACATTATAGAGTGTACTTACACAGACCTAGATGATATAGTCTGTTCTACACCTAGGCTACGTGGTATAGCCTGTTGTTCCACCTTTGTATATGCAGTCCTTCATTGACCAAAACATTATACTACGTCATGTCTGTACTTGTATAACTACCACTCCGTCAAGATTTGGAATTATTATCATCTTAGAAGCTTCTTCTGAATTATTGATGCCTTTTTCTTTGCCAGAGGAGATTTTTAGCACTTGTAGTTTTGCTTGATTTTGAACTTTTAAAAAAATAGAATGGAATAATATAGTATGTTCTTTTGTGTCTAACTTATTTTACTCAGTACTGTTAATCTATGTTGTTTATATAAGGATATGGGGGGACAGCCAATATTGTGGTGATTAAGGTGGCCAAATCCCACATGGCC
The DNA here is from genome assembly GCF_000334495.1 of Tupaia belangeri chinensis. Lineage (NCBI taxonomy): Eukaryota > Metazoa > Chordata > Mammalia > Scandentia > Tupaiidae > Tupaia > Tupaia belangeri. The sequence continues at coordinate 3,255,228 of NW_006209345.1, read as the reverse complement.
AACTTGCGATTTGAGTCCTACACCCATCTGCTTAAAAAATATGCCAACTATATGTGTATACCTGCCCCAGATCCTGAAAATAGGGAGAAATAGAAGAAAGGGATTACTGTGTAACTGTTTCCAGTGGGGGGAGCTTTCTTCCCAGTCCTCACCCCCCACCCCCTTTTTGCTCTGTCACTCTGAGGAGTCCTTGTGTTCTCTAGTAAATTTTTTCTTTTCAGAGATATTTTTGCTAAAAGGCATGTGGGCTCACTGGAGAGACAGATAGACAGTGAGAAATCCCTCTCGAGGGGGATAGCTGCACCACAATCCCTTCTCTTCCATTCTCTCAGGATTTTGGGCACACACGTACACACACCCAACAGTGAGTTTCAAGTCGCCAGGCATGGGACTCAGGCTGTGATTGGCCATGTGGGCGTCCAGCGACAACCATTATGCCATTTGCTAGGTCCCTAGCAAATTTCAAAAAAATAGATTTTTTGAAATGCAACAAGGTGGCTTTTTTTGTTTTGTTTTGTTTTTTTGTGAGGAGAGGTTTTTGCTATAGGGCACGTGTGCTCGCCAGAAAGAGATACAGAGACAGAAAGCGAGAAATCACCCCCCAGGGGGGAATGGCTAGACTGCAATCCCTTCTCCTCCATTCTCCTCTCCAGATCTTAAACACTCAGGCACACACGCCCCCAGGTCCCAGACTTGAATCGCGGTCAACTACACAGGAGTCCAGTGAAATAGCCATTACGCCATCTGCTGGTGCCTGGAATGCATCAAGTTTAATGCTTTACCACATAACTATTATAACAGTAAAATAATAAACATTTTCTTAATATCTTCATTGACAAAATTTCCCTTGTTCCTTTTTTTTGTGGTTGATGGTTTATATCAGGAGTCAAACAACATCCATCTATATGTGTATATGTTTGATATGTTTCTTCTTTTCTAGTCACCAGAAGGCCTGTGTATTCTTCAAAAGATATGGGGTGGTGGTCAGGGAGAAAGCATCCCCAATGGGATGTGGTCACATCATAATCCCTTCTCTGTTTGTCCATCTTGTTGGGACTTGGGGCCCAGGATTGTTTTCAAGTCTCCTGGACTGGGATTCAAGCTGTGGTTAGCAGTGCTGGGCCTGGCTCTTGTAACCACTAGGCTCTAGAACTGGCCTGGTTGATACATTTCTAATGTTTCTTTCTTTCTTTCTTTTAAAATAATGACTTATTTCATTTTATTCATTCATTCATTTTAATTTGACCAGAGAAAGAGACAGAGAGGGAAAGTGAGAAACCAAGCCACCAGGTTCAGGACACAAATCGTGGTCACCCTTGTGGGAATGTCCAGCAACTTAACCATGCCACCTGCTGGTCCCTCTAATGTTTCTTTTAATGTATAGATTATCACTCTTATTTCTCATTTATTCTGGAAAAGAATCTGATTATATGTCCTTTAGAATTTTACACTTTCTGGATTTTGCTGATTGCATACCTATGGTGTTATTTAAAAAAAATATTGAGGCGCCAGCAGGTGGCATAGCAATTAAGGCACTGGACTGCCACATGGCCAACCATGGTTCTAGGTCTGAACTTGGCTGCTTGAAAGTAATGTGAGGGATGTGTACATGTGTGCCCAAAATCCCAAGAGGAGACTGGAGGAGAGGGGATTGTGGCATGGCTGTTCCCCCCGGGGAATGATTTCTCACTTTCTCTCTCTCTCTCTCTCTCTCTCTCTGGTGCATGCATGCACTCTGTGGCAAAAACCTTAAAAAGGAAAAAAAAAAAAGAGATAACATACAGTAAGATGCACAAATTGAGGCATCCCCACAGCCTAAATAGTTAAGGAGGCTGGATCCCTTGTGGCCAACCTCAGCTTGAATTTAATTCTGGTGGCCTGAAAAATATGCCAGAGGCATGTGTGTTTGTACTGAAAATCTGGCAGGATAGAGAGATTTAGGATAAAGGAATTGTGACATGATCACATCTGACTAGGGGGTGTTTTATCCTTCTTTCTCTGTCTCTCCCTGAGAGCTCATGTGTCTTCTGGCAATTAAAACAAAAACCATTGGGACCAGCAGTTAGCGTAATGGCTATATTGCTGGACTCCCATGTAGTCGACCATGGTTCATGTCCCGGACCCAGTGGCTTAAAACTCATGTCGGGCGCGTGTGCGTGCGTGCCCAAGATCCTGAGAGGAGAATGGAGGAGAAGGGATTGTGGCGTGGCCATCCCCCAAGGGGGTGATTTCTCGCTTTCTGTCTCTCTGTCTGGCGAGCGTAAGCGCCCTATAGCAAAAACCTCTTCAAAATAAATAAATAAATAAACAAACAAATAATAAATAAATAAAACAATTTAAACAAAAACCGCACAGGTTAAGTGAAGGAGACTGAAACCTGTGCCATGTTTTCCTTTCTCTCTCTTTGTTCCACCCTTCAAAGGTAATCTCAAGCCAATTGCCCACTGCCCTAGCATTACTTTTGTCCTGTTCTTCAGTGGTGCTGACATGTAAATTAAGAGCATGATTAAGTACTTGATGACTTTTATTAAACAAACCCGTGAAAAAGCAGAAGAAATAGATGTGGAGGCAGAAGAGTTCAACATTGAGAGAAGTCATCTTCTACAAACTCCAATAAAAATTGAAGATTATGGAATACTGTGAGAAGAAAGACAAGCAGATTGAGCAGCAGAAGAAAATTCAGATGTTCAATTTGATGACTGAAGTAAAACTTGAAGTCCTCAGAGCAAGATGACCTTATTACAGACTGGCTGAATAAAGCAAAACAGAGACTCAGTATGGTAGTGAAAGATGCAGTCAGGTACCAGGTGCTTCTGGGTAGACTGGAGCTCCAGAGTTTATACTCATTGTAGGAGCCCTGCGTGATTGATTGTTGAAGGAAACAGGCTTTCCCTTTGATAAAGGCTGCAGTGGAAAAAGCAATCCCTATGTACAAAATTGCCATAAAAAAGGTGAAGTTCATTTCCAAATTGTTCAGGAGGCTCCTGCCTGAAGGAAATAGCTAGTAGAGTTGAGATTATTTATAAGATAAAGGTTTCAGGACCAGCAGATGACACAGTAAAGTTATTGGATCCCACGTAGTTGATTGTGCGGTTCGAATCCTGGGCCTGGTGGCTTAAATGCATGCATGTGTGTGCATACCCAAGATCCTAAGAGGAGAATGGAGGAGAAGGAATTGCAGCATGGAGACCCACCCTGAGGGGTGATTTCTTGCTTTCTGTCTCTCTGTCTCTGTCTTTCCAGTGAACACATGTGCACTATAGAAAAAAAAAACCTCTCTTAAAAAAAAAAAAGGATAAATGTTTCCAACACTCTAGAAAGCTGCTGTGTCTAACAGCCCAAGAGATGATGCCAAAATCTGGGGAGGTTTGTTTGACATAAACGCCAATAAGAGTTTTTTGGACTAAACTTTTGGGAGATGGCGTTCATCTGCTGCTCTACTATGGAAGTTGCTGATACTTCAAGAAACAAGTTTGTCAATCTGATTTCTCCTTTGCCGTTACAGTATTTATCTGTATTTATCCATGGATACCTACTGTAATCAGTGCCATCGACCTAATTTTTAATAGTGGGAGAAGGTTCACTTAATATTTACCTCTAGTTCGTGTGAATAACACAACTTTCAGTTGGTTCTGTAGCATAAAAGTGAGGGGATCAGATGATGGTAGCGTGAGCTTGCTGAGTCCTTCCTTATTTCCCTGGTTCCAGTTCTCTTGTCTACAGGGTGGCATGTATAGTATTCTCTGTCTTGAAGTCTCTGCTCTTTAGGTTTAGAATGTATGTAGGACATGCATTTCTTCTAGCAGTAGTAGCTTTACTGTTACCTATTTGGGCCCAAAAGTTTTCCTTATTAATTAACATGACTTAAAATCTAAGCTATGGGGTCCAGCAGATGTCAGAGTGATTATAGCACTGGACTCCCACATGGCTGACTGCAGTTCTGGTCCTAGGCCCAGTGACTTGAAACTCACGCTGGGTGAATGTGTGTTCATGCCCAAAATCCTGAGAGGAGAGTGGAGGAGAAGGGATTGCGATGTGGCAATTCCCCCTTGGAGGTGATTTTTCACTTTCTCAGTCTTTTTTTGTCTCTGGCAAGCGCACATGCCCTATAGCAACATTGCTCTTTTAAAAAACAAAATCTAGGGGCCGGCAGGTGGCATGTTGAAGGGCACTGGACTTTTACGTGGCCAACCGTGATTCAAGTCCTGGACCTAGTGACTTTCTTTCTTTCTCTCTCTTTCTGTCCCTGTCTGGCTGAATTAAAATAAATAAATAAGAGGGACCAGCAGTTAGCATAATGGCTATGTCGCTGGACTCCCATGTAGTCAACTGCTGTTCACGTCCCAGACCCAGTGGCTTAAACTCACGCCAGGCACGTGTGCGTGCGTGTCCAAGATCCCGAGAGGAGAATGGAGGAGAAGGGATTGCGGCGTGGCCATCCCCCCTGGGGGGTGATTTCTCCCTTTCTATCTCTGTCTCTCTCTGTCTTTCTGGCGAATGCACGACCCTATAGCAAAAACCTCTCCAATAAATAAATAAAGCTAAGTAAAATAATTATTAAAAAATTAAAATAAAAACTAAGCCATGAATATACTTTATTAAAACAAAAGATTTATGTGGGGGGAAAATGTACAGATCTTTAGTGTTCACTTTGGTAATCATCATTGAATATTTTCATCCACATAGAAAGGTTCCTTATGTCCCTTTGCAGCTAGTATTCCCCTCCATCCCTTTGTCTGATTTTTGTTACTATAGTTTGCCTGTTTGGTTTTCATATGTATGGAATCACTTCATGTATTTTCCTATGAGAGGTTTCTTTTTTTTCCATCTTTTTTTTCCCCCTCAGATTCTCAACACTGTTCATGATCAACATAAACTTTATTCTGGACATAGTTCAATACATAAGGCTAAGAGAATGACAGTGTCACCATCAGTAATTAAACCAAAGGTCTAATTTTCCATGTGAATTTCAATACAAATAAATTCTAACTTTTAAAAAATCTAAAGCTGCATAAAACTCAAAGCAGTCTTAATTATTTTTCTACCCAAAATAGTCAAAATAAGTTTTCTTTTTCCTACATAAACATAATTCTTCTATTCTTTTTTTTTTTTTTTTTCTGAGAGGTTTTTTTGCTATAGGGCGCGTGCGCTCGCCACACAGAGAGAGACATAGAGACAGAAAGCGAGAAATCACCCCCCAGGAGGGATGGTCACGCCGCAATCCCTTCTCCTCCATTACTCCTCTCGGGATCTTGGGCACATGCGCACACGCACCCAGCATGAGTTTTAAGCCACCGGGGCCAGGACTCGAACTGCGGTCGACTACGTGGGAGTCCAGCAACATAGCCATTACGCTAACTACTGGTTCTCTCTATTCATTTTTTAATTAGGTTCTTGGCAAGAAATTCAGAGCACCAATTTGTGACAATAAACACTATTTGTAAGGACAAACATGGATCACAAATAGCCGTGGAACTGATGAACCGCTTTGATTTTTGGTAAAATAAGCGAATCCACAGTTTTCTGATTAACCTTATGTTGCTTCTGTAATCTTATGTTTCTCTCTCTCTCTCTTTTTTTTAGAGAGATTTTTTCTATAGGGTGTGTGTGTAAAACAGAGAAACAAAAAGCAAGAAATCCCCCCCCCCCCCCCCCCCGAAGGTTTGGCCACACTGCATCCATTCTCCTCCACTCCTTTTGAGATTTTGGGTACACACACATGTGCCCAGTGTGAGTTTCAAGCTGCCACGTCTGGGTCTTGAACTGCAGCCATCTACACGGGAATTCAGCAACATAACCGTTATGCCTTCTGCTGGTTCCTCATGTTTGTCTTTATTGAAGATCTCACCTTTCTGGTGCCTGGGCTTCTGCAGCTCCTTTTTTTTCCTTTTTTTTTCCTTGGAGAGGTTTTTGCTATAGGGCGCGTGCGCTTGCCAGACAGAGACAGAGAGACAGAAAGCGAGAAATCACCCCCCAGGAGGGATGGCCACGCCGCAATCCTTTCTCCTCCGTTCTCCTCTTGGGATCTTGGGCACGCATGCACTCGTGCCCGGCGTGAGTTTTAAGCCACCGGGTCCAGGACGTGAACCGCGGTTGACTACGTGGGAGTCCAGTGACATAGCCATTACGCTAACTGCTGGTCCCTGCAGCTCCCTTTTTTTTTTGAAGTAAGCATCAGTAAGGTGTTTTGAGATTTTTACTTTGCCAATATCAATTTTTGTAGAAGTTGTGATGACAGATTTCTGGTGTGCTCTACACAGTGGAACTCAATTGAGGACCAAAGGTCCAGTCATGAGTACCAAGCCACTGCTCAGCTGCTTCAGGAAAACCACTCTCTTGCCTCTCTGACATCCAATGAGGTTGATCAGAAAGGTCCCAGGAGTGATGCTGGCTTGCAGCTTTCTCACATGCTGACTGAAGGATTTTTTTGCCAGGGCTCAACAGCTTTTGAGGCACATCTTCAGTAGGATAATATTTAGGCATTTTGTGAAGTTTAACCACCTGGGTACCACCATTCTTCTCACATCCACTGATTTTGCGACAGTGTCAAGAACCGTTTTCTTGTCAGAACCAGCAGTTGACGTAATGGCTACGTTGCTGGACTCCCATGTAGTTGACCGTGGTTTGAGTCCCGGACTCAGTAGCTTAAACTCACACTGGGCACGTTTGCATACGTGCCCAAGATCCCAAGAGGAGAATGGAGGAGAAGGGATTGCAGTGTGGCTATCCCCCTGGGGGGGTGATTTCTCACTTTCTGTCTGTCTCTCTTTCTGGTGAGCGCATGTGCCCTATAGCAAAAACCTCTCTCTCAAAAGAACTTTTTTCTTTTCAATCCTGGATTCAGTGATGGAGTATTTTCTCTTGTATGTGGGCTTCCTCGAATATATGGCAGATTGGGAGTATTTGCCAATTACTCAGACTAGGACCAGGTTTTGGTAGCAATGGGGCTTCCTAACTGTGGGATCTTTAATTTTATTTATTATTATTATTATTAAATTTGACCAGAGAGAGAGAGAGAGAAAGCAAGCTGCCAGGTCTGGGACTTGAACCATAGTCAGCCATGCGGGAGTCCCGTGCCTTAACCACCATATCACCTGCTGGCCCAAAGTGTCTTTTTTTTTTGGAGAGGTTTTTGCTATAGGGCACGTGCCCTTGCCAGAAAGACAGACAGAGAGACAGAAAGCGAGAAATCACCAAGAAATGGCCATGATGCAATACCTTCTCCTCCG
>NW_006209345.1:3242843-3247869 GCF_000334495.1 Tupaia belangeri chinensis | reverse complement strand
AAAAACAGCTGGTGCTTTTTTTTTTTTTTTTTTTTTTTTTTTTGAGAAGTTTTTGTTACAGGACACATGGACTTGCCTGAGAAACAGAAAGACAGAAAACTAGAAATCAACCCCTGAGGGGATGGCCATGCTGCAATCCCCTCTCCTCCATTCTCCTCTTGGGACTTTGGGCACACATGCACATGCATTTGGCATGAGTTTCAAGCCACTGGGTTCAGGACTTGAACTACAGTCAACTACTTGGGATTCCAGCACCTTAACCACTATGCCACCTGCTGTTCCTGGGTTCACCCTTTTTAACCTTGCCACTGGCATTAGCTTTCTTGGCGTCAGGTTTCTTCTCTGTATCCGCTTCTCATCTTCTATATCTCTCATCTTGCATAATGGGAAAGAGGGTAAATATAATTCTTAGCATTGAGATAAATCTGAATTCACATGATATAATTTGTCAGACTTTTCCAAAAAAATTAAAGCACTGCTTTAGAGAGCAATCCTCATGTTAAAACTATATTTTTACATATTTTTTTCTTTAAATACTAATGACAAATTTATGAGGTTAATAGACCTGTAATGGGACCATGATACTACTAATAATATGAAAATAAGGGGCCATTCATTTATACAGAGTTTTAGTTTTTGCTATAGGGAACATGTGCTTGCTGGAGAAATCACCCCCTGCGAGGGGAGGGGATGGTCATGCCACAATCCCTTTTCTGTGCTCTTCTCGGCGTTTTCAGTATGCACACACAAACATACCCTGTGCTTTTCAGGCTGCCAGGTCTGGGACTCGAACTTCATAGTCAGCCATGTGGAATCCAACTATCTTAACCTCTGCACCACCTGCAAGAATACAGAGTGTTCTCGAATGGTATAATATGAAATAAGATCACAGAATCTGTTGGGTCATCAGAAAAGTCATAATACATTTTTGAGAAAAATATGTCATGACTTTTCTGACAACCCAATATGTACACATGTGAATCACTTAAGACTTCAGAAATTAAATTCGCTTTAAGAGAAGTCATTCTCTGACTAGCAGATGGCATAGCAGTTGTTTTGCTGGACTCTCACGTGGCTGACTTCAAACTCAGTGGTTTGAAAATCATGCTGGGGCGCGCTGGCAGGTGGCATGGTGGTTGTGGCACTGGACTCCCACATGTCCGATCCGGGCTCAAGTTCTGGACCTGGTGGCTTGTTTCTCACTTTTTCTGTCTGACTGTCTCTGGTGAGTGTGTGTGTGCTGTAGCAAATTAAAAATAATAATAAAATGAATAATTCTTAAAAAAAAAAAAAAAGAAAATGTCAGGCACATTTGGATGCCTGTCCAAGGTCATGGGAGGATAATGAAGGAGAAGGGATTACAGTGTTGCCATCCCCACCAAGGTGATTTCTCACTTTCCCTCTCACTGTGTCTGTCCCCGGTCCCCGGTCCCTGTCCCAGTCCCAGTCCCTGTCACCCTCCTCCCCACTCCTGCAGTGTATGCACCCTAAGGCAAAAACCTTAAAAAAAAAAAAAAAAAAGTCATTCTTTAGAGCAGAGGTTGCAGAATTGTGACACATAACAAAAGTACTCTGTGTAGAGCTCCAAAACAAGTATTAGTCTAAACTGGCAATAACTGCAATTTAAATTAAAAACTAAACCCTATTAGCTTTACTGTGGTTATACCTTTATTTATAGCCTACAAGTTTTTACTGAGGTAACCTCTAAAGTCCCTGCCTCTAACCTTTTCTCCCACCATAGAAACAAACCAAAAACCAAAGTAAAGTCTCTACAGTATTCTTTTTCATGAATGTCTTTGGCAGTGCTTCCAACTCCTAAAAGTGGAAGAATCTATGAAAGGAATTGAGGATGAAAACCGTATGTGTGATATATAAAATCCATTCTAAAAGTATAAATTGAGAAAGAAAAGGGCAGAAAGAAGGCCGAGCAGCAGTCCACTCTCAAAAGGAAGAAAATAAATAGGGTACTGTTAGTCGTCTGGCCCTTTTTCCACATTATCTCTCAATTAGAAGAGTGTAGAACCAAAATCCCAAACCGAAAAGATAATGACTTCAGAGGAGGAGCTAGAGAAGTGAATATTTGATAAAGAAATAGAGCAGTAGCTTTAGCTGTCAATGAGTTTCTTTGGTCTCGCATTGGTGTCTTTACTGGATCTTTATTCATGTCAGTCTTTTCTGTTACCCAATATATTTTGTTTTTACCCTTTTAAAGAATTATTTTATTTAACTTTATTATTATTATCATTATTATTATTCTCCCATGGTGGGGGGGCAGTGAAAAAGCAAGCCAGGAGGTCCGAGGCTTAAACTACAGCTGGCCATGTGCGAGTCCAGAACCTTTAACCACCATGCCATCTGCCACGCCCCCTCTCCGATCTATTTATTGATTTTGACATTCAGTCTCATTGCTCATGTCCAGGGTGACATATTTTAATTTCCCAGGATACTGTCCACTTGAGTCTCAGGTTCTCTTCTCTGACATCACTTGTTACACATTTAATTTATTTCTGCTGGACCTTCCCCAGTTGCTGCTGAGATTGAGCATTTGTTACCTTGCCTCTCTGCTTAGGTATTACATTGCTAGGTAAGTTATATCTGCCATCTCCCCATGTTGTCTTATAGGCCTTAACACATGCAAAGTTCTTTCATTACATAGCAGGCATGAAGGCCATAGCACTTAACTCAGTTCTCTTTAAGTATAATCTACCTCTCTCATGTCTTTAATTATTTGGTCAATACCTCCTTCTGTGGAGTTTAGTTGTTCACCTTATTATTCCAGCATCGTGAGACTCAGTGGCTAAACCCAGGATCTTCATACTTTCTAGAGACTCATAAGTAACCTAGTGATACCTGACTTAAATTTCTTCTGGTGAGAGATTGTTCATAATGAACCAGAACTCAGGTGGTTCCAGCAGTGGTTGCTTTGACACCTGCAGACAGGACCTGGAACTGCTTCATTGTCATACTTGTATACTTGAGTGTGTTTCTGTTGTTTGTTTTTGCTGTAGGGTGTGTGCACTTGCCAGAGAGAATCTAGCAGGGGGAAGGTTTGAGAATGCATCCCCTAGTGAGGACAGCCACAATGCAACCCCTTCTCCATTCTCCTTCTGGGATTTTGGATCCATACTTGCCTGGAGTGTTTTTCAAACCACTGGGTCTGGGTCTTGAACCATACAGTAAGTCATGTGGGATCCAACTGCCTTAACCACCATGCTACTGGCTGGCCCCAGAACACTGTGTTTTTCTTTTATTTTTCTTTCTTTTTTTAAAATTATTGCTCTTAACTGGTACACCACAGTCTCCAACCTCCTGCCATGGCCCTTTTTAGACAAGTTCTCTTGCTATGTTGCCCAAGTAGTCTTGAGCTTGTGATCCTTGTGTCTCAGCCTCCCAGAGTTAACTGGTATAACTGGTACACACCATTGGGTCAGGTCTTCAGATTGAACCGAAATCAAACCCAGCCTCTTATGTACTCAGCAACTTAGCAGTGTATACAACTGTGGTGGTGCCTAAAAAATTTATTTTATTTTTTTAATTGTGAGCGGGTATGTGTACTTGACAGTGAGAGAGGAAAAGGGAGAAATCCTCTCCATGGGGTGTGATCAGACTGCACCCTTCCTTCCATTTCTCCATTCTGTTGTGGTTTTGGGTACACACATACCTACACCACTGTGTTTTTCAAGTCACTAGGGCCAAGACTAAACTGTGTAGTTGGCTTTGTGGGATCCAGGTTCCCTTAACCCCTGTTTGTAGGTTGGTCCTAGGATTCTTTTTTAAGTTTACGTATTTCTTTCTTTCCATGAGAGACATACACACACACCCAACAAGGTTCCCACACTGTAATGTACCTTTAGTCCCAACTGGCATGGATTGTAAGCATAGATCCCCATGTTTGGTATGTTCAGGGATGTCCTAACATACCTAGGACCTACTTCATGTATATCAGGTTGGGTTAATGCTACTCTATGGACTAGCCCCTAGGTCCAGATTTTTTTTTTTTTCCCCTTTTTTTAATTACCAGAGGGCGTGTGTGCTGCAGAGATAGAAAAAGCATTTCCTAGTGGGGCATGGTCATGCTGCAATCTCCTTTCCTCCATTTCTCCATCCTGTTAGGTCTTGGGGCACACACATATGTACCCAGTATGTTTTTCAAGCTGCAGGGGCTAGGACTTGAACCAGGGTCTGCCATGTGGGCTCTGACTTCCCTTAAACACTAGGCTATGGGACCAGCTCCTGAGCCTAGAAGTTTTAAATCATCTTTTTCTTTCATAATTTGTCACATATTTAAAACTTTGATCCTTGAGACATCCTTATGAGAAGGAATATGGTAGTATATGTTTTACTCATTAGGAAATGGAGGCTCAGAGATATAAAATGACAGGCCTTAAGGTTATACAACTAGTAAGTGATAGAGCAAAGACTGGAAACCAGGTCTTCTTACTTCAGGTTGAATTTCTTTCCATTATACTGTATTTTCCCTTTCTCTTTTTTCACTACTTGAAAATGATACCATACTCCTGCACTTTCTCTTTTCTTAAAGTTCTGTGGCTTCGGGACCAGCAGATGGCGTTATGGTTATGTCACTGGACACCCACATGGTCGACCGTGGTTCAAATCCCAGACCCAGCAGCTTAAAACTCAGGCTGGGTGCATGTGTGTGCATGCCCAAAATCCTGAGTGGATAATGGAAGAGGAAGGATTACAACTTCGTTATCCTCCTTGAGGGGTGATTTCTCGCTTTCTGTCTCTCTGACAAAAATCTTAAAAAAAAAAAGTTCTGTGACCTCTTCTACTTTTGGACCTTTGCATATACTTTCCTCCTCCTGTTTAACTCTACCCTTCAGTTTGTTTTAGGCTGATCAAGCTAGAGATTCAAATCGCATTAACTTAATCTTTATATTCTCTGGGAAATTTTTGACATCTTCCTCTTTTCCTGCTACCTAAGATGTACTTTCTTCCCATTTTTGTAACATTTGATTTTTCTGCTGTTATAGCAAATACCTTGATTGTCTTTGCACTTACTCCA
>NW_006209345.1:3216626-3242812 GCF_000334495.1 Tupaia belangeri chinensis | reverse complement strand
GGGAAAGAGCCATGACAGTCTTATCAGAGTATTGACAATGTCTGGCATATGGTAGATGTTAAAAAATTTAATTAGTTCAATTGAATATAATTTTGTTCCTATACTTGTGACAGGTTTTCTTTTTAACTGTATACTTAAACTCCATGGTATATTTAATTTAGCATTTTTTGTGCAACATCATGATGTTCCATTTGTGATTTTAGGGTTCCTAAAAGGGTTGTTGTGTTTAAAGTGAGGGTGATAACAATTCATGTGTGTATATATGTATATATATACTTTTTTTTTTTTTTAATAAAAGCAATCCCACAACATTTCTTGCCAACTAGTAATAACATAAGGGTAATCAAAACAATATGAACAAATTTTTAGGACTATACTCTCCACAGCAGGAACGAACTATTGTCTTCTCAGCATGTTTTCACTTCGTTTATCATTTAGTTGGAGACACTTTGTAGCAGAGTTATATTATCTCCTTTTAATATGATCCGACCCAATTGTTTCTTGACTTTGTTTTAGAATGAATCTCCTCTGCATCATCTGATACAAGGTTCACATACTCACCAAAATCAATGATACTGCCTTCTATCCAAATATTTACTTGCTCATAGAGCCACACCTAAATCCAGGATCTATTCTGCAAGTATCTGAGGATGAGGTTAATTAATGGGCTGCACCATCATCTTCTGTGCTTCTGGCCTTGGTATACCATGGTGGAATCTCACAAAGACTCCATCTTATATTTTTTGTATACCTCATAAGTATTTTTAAAATTATTTTATTTATTTATGTACTTATTTATAACTTGATCAGAGTGGGACAGAGTGAGAGAGAGAGGGAAAGTGAGAAAGCAAGCTGCTAGGCCTGGGACTCGAGCCAGTCAGCCATGTGGGAGTTCAACGCCCTTAACCAAGACACGCCAACTGCTGGCCCCGCCCAGTATATATTAAAAATGATTGAGTTGAGTATTTGAGTAGCTTCCAGGATTTTTTCTTTACAATTGAGTGTCTTTTTAAAAAGTCTTTTTGGTTTTTATTGTAGAGTATGTGCACTCACCAGAGAGAAAGGGTAGGTGAGAAATTACCCCCAAGTGGGGATGGCCATGCCACAATCCCTTCTCTAGTTTCCTTTCAAGATTTTGAGTACTGGGCACCAGCAGTTAGCGTAATGGCTATGTCGCTGGACTTCCACGTAGTCAACCACGGTTCGCGTCCCGGACCTGGTGACTTAGAACTCACGCCGGGCACGTGCGCGTGCGTGCCCAAGATCCCGGGAGGAGAAGGGATTGCGGCATGACCATCCCCCCTGGGGGGGTGATTTCTCGCTTTCTGTTTCTATGTCTCTCTCTGTCTGGCGAGCACATGTGCCCTATAGCGAAAACCTCTCAAAAAAAAAAAAAAAAAAGATTTTGAGTACTCACAAAAAGGCACCCAGCGTGATTTTCAAGTTGCCAGGTCTGGGACTCAAACTATGAAGTTGGCCATGTGGGATCTAGCCTCTTCCTGGCCTCCCAGTTGACAGTGTCTTAAACTTCAAAGTTAAACTAATTTACAAATTTCTTAGCTACTGTTTTTTGACATTGAACAACAAGCATTAATTTTAAAATTTTATTCCTAAAGAGTAAATTCTTTTTCTTAAAAAGTAACCTAAAAAGTTTACTGAAGGGGCTGGCTGGTGATGTGGTGGTTAAGATGCTGGATTCCCACATGGCTAGTTGTGGGTCAAGACTGGCCGTGGTGGCTTGCTTTCTCCCCCCCCCCCCCAAAAAAAAAAAACATAATAAAATGAAATAAAATAACTTTTAAAACATTTACTTGGGGACCAGCAGATGGCGTAATGGCTACGTCAGTGGACTCCCATGTAGTCAACTATGGTTCAAGTCCCGGACCCGGTGGCTTAAACTCATGCTGGGCACATGTGCGTGTGTGCCCAAGATCCGAGAGGAGAATGGAGGAGAAGGGATTGCAGCCGTGGCCATCCCTCCCCCAAGGGGGGTGATTAACTCCATATAGAGAGATTTATATCAGTGTACTTATTTTTGGCTAAAATAAATATTACTGACTATCTGTGGTTTTATAGGGAGAATCAGAATGAGAAACTGTATTTCTGTAGAAGTCTTTTGTTAAACCAGTGATACATTATACAGAATAAATACATGATATGTCATGGCAACCAACATCTATCTATCTATCTCTCTTTCTCTCTGTCTCTCTCTCTCTTTTAATTTGACCAGAGAGGGACAGAGCGAATGAGTGCGAGGAAGAGAGGGAAAGCAAGAAAGCAAGCCACCAGGTCCAGGACTCGAACTGTGGTCAGCCCTGTGGGAGTCCAGTGCCCTTAACCACCACGCCACCTGCTGGCCCTGCAACCAACATAATTGAAGCGCTCTAATATACCAATATTTTAGGTATTTTACATGTATTTAGGCCCACTACTCCTTTCTTTGTTCCCTTTCAATTTTTCCCCATTATTCATGGTAGAGCACATGGTATATCACTTGACCCTGATAACATCTTTCTGAATTTGGCAATGTTTTATACAATATCATTTTACAGAAGAGGAAACTAAGGCTTAGGATTTATACAAGCTTAATGAGTAGCAGAGTCAGATTCAAACTTAGATCTATGTGGCTTCAAACCCCATACTCATTTTACTCCCTTTTTTAAATTCCTTTTTTTAAGTTTGCTATAGGATATGTTGTGTGCTGTCTGGAGAGAGACAGAGGAAGAAAGAGAGAGGGAAAGTGAAAACTCATCCCAGTGGGGATGGCCACATTGTAGTCCCTTCTCCACTCCTCAGAATTTGGGGCATGTACATGCACACACACTTGGCATGTTCCTCAAGCCGCCAGGTCTGGGACTTGAACCAGTGCAGTTAGCCATGGGGGAGATCCAGGTGCCCCAACCACAGTGCCACCTGGCTGGCCCACTACTCTTTTCTTTGTTCCCTTTCTATTTTCCCCCATTATTCATGGTAGCACACATGTACATGCATTTGACTGTGAGAGAAAGGAGCATCCTTTGCAGGGTCTGATCATGCTATGATCCCCTTCCTCCAGGTTTGTATCCCATTGGATCTGGAGATATACCTGACATGTGCCTGGTGTGTTTCAGGCTAACCAGGCTGGCAAACTGAGGTTACCATGTGGGATCCAGCTTCTGAGCAGGATGTTATCGTCATCAAAGAGAGATAGCGAGGGAGAGAGGGGGAGAGAGAGAAAAGGCCAGTCATCAGGTCCAGGACTCAAACTGCAGTCGGCCATGTGGGAGTCCAACGCCCCAACCACTACCTCACCTTCTGGCCCATAATCTACTCTATTTTTGATGGTGTTTTTTTGGGGGGGGTTCTCTCAGAGGCTCTTTGATAGTGGCCAAAATTAAATCACAATATGAGAAAGGAGCATTTTAGATATTATAAGAGCTTTCTTTAAGTTTATAGCGCTTAGGTGATTAGATTCAGGATAAACATTTTGCCAAAAATAATACTTAGTTGATAACATATATGTGTTACATCATACCAGGAGAAAGAAGGTCAGGTTCTTTCACTCTTGGCAGTAGGTTGGATCACCTTTTTGTAGGTATGATGGTCAGATCTCACCTGTAAAAGTGCATTTTTTTTCTTTTTCAGAAAAAAGTTGCTATAGGGTGCGTGCGCTCACCAGAGAGACAGGGAGAAAGCTCTCCCCAGCAGGGCTTGTTTACGCCAAAATTCCTTTCCCATTATTCCACCCTTTTAGGATTTTGGGTATGCACATATATACATGTAGTGTGTTTTTCAAGCCTTCAGGGCCTGGATTCTAACCACGTGGTTGGCCATATGGGATCTGGCTCCCTTAACCACTGGGTCACAGGGCTAATCCTTATACCAATTCCTTCTAAAGCTTATATTCATAAATCTTAAGTTTGTCTGTTTGAAAAGAGTCCAGGGACCAGCAGTTAGCATAATGGTTGTCGCTGGACTCCCATGTAGTCGACTGCGGTTCGCGTCCCAGACCTGGTGGCTTAAAACTCACACCAGGTGCATGTGCATGCATGCCCATGATCCCAAGAGGAGAATGGAGGAGAAGGGATTGTGGCGTGGCCATCCCCTCTGGGGGGTGATTTCTTGCTTTCGATCGCTCTGTCTCTGTCTGTCTGGCGAGTACACGCGCCCTATAGCAAAAACCTCTACAAAAAAAAAAAAGAGTCCAGGGGCCAGCAGTTAGTATAATGGCTATGTTGCTGGACTCCCATGTAGTTGACCACGGTTCGAGTCCCGGACCCAGTGGTTTAAACTCAGGCTGGGCGCGTGTGTGTACATGCCCAAAATCCCAAGAGGAGAATGGAAGAGAAGGGATTGTGGTGTGGCCATCCCTCCTGGGGGGTGATTTTTCGCTTTCTATCTCTCTGTCTCTTCTCTGTCTGTCTGGCAAGCGCACGTGCCCTATAGCAAAAACTTCTCCCAATAAAAGAAAAGAAAAAGAAGCTGTGGAAGCCCATACACCAGTAGGGTAAGATCTTCGACAAAGAGAGGGAGAAATAGGAGATTATAGAGCAGTGCAAGGTTGTTCAGAAAGCTGTGGACTTGAAAATTTTATCAAAAATCAAAGTTGTTCCTTAGCTCCAGGGCTACCTGTGATCCGTGTTTGCCCTCACAAATGGAGTTTATCCTCAAAAATTGGTGCTCTAAATTTCTTGCTAGGAACCTAATTAACTGATCTTTTTTTAAAAAGGTGGGACCAGTAGTTGGTGTAATGTCTGTGTCGCTGGACTCCCATGTAGTTGACTGTGGTTTGAGTCCCGGACCGGATGACTTAAAATCAAGCCAGGTGCTTGTACGTGTGTGCCCAAGATCCTGAGAGGAGAATGGAGAAGGGACTGCGGAGTGGCCATCCCCCCTTGGGGATGATTTCTTGCTTTCTGTCTCTTTGTCTCTCTCTGTCTTTCTGGCGAGCGCATGCGCCCTGTAGCAAAAACCTCCCTCCCCCCACAAAAAAACCGCATTTATACAAGGTCTTCTGGTTTCAAGTGACTACTTGCTGTTTCCCTAAACTCACTTAAACACTTAGGAGAAGCAGAATGTGTAACACATTTCATGGTTTTTATAATTTACTGAGCAAAAGTCCAGTTAGTCTTTTTCAAGACAATTTGCCCTTTCAGGTTCATAACACCTTTTTCGATGGCTAGTAAAATGAAAGATCACTCATATGTTCTTAGATTTAAGGTAAACTTGTAGGTGCTGTTTCTTTTTTTTCATAAATGGTTCTTACAGAACAAATTAATCCTCGCGTTCTGGAGAAAGGAGCATCCTTTGCAGGGTCTGATCATGCTATGATCCCCTTCCTCCAGGTTTGTATCCCATTGGATCTGGAGATATACCTGACATGTGCCTGGTGTGTTTCAGGCTAACCAGGCTGGCAAACTGAGGTTACCATGTGGGATCCAGCTTCTGAGCAGGATGTTATCGTCATCAAAGAGAGATAGCGAGGGAGAGAGGGGGAGAGAGAGAAAAGGCCAGTCATCAGGTCCAGGACTCAAACTGCAGTCGGCCATGTGGGAGTCCAACGCCCCAACCACTACCTCACCTTCTGGCCCATAATCTACTCTATTTTTGATGGTGTTTTTTTGGGGGGGGTTCTCTCAGAGGCTCTTTGATAGTGGCCAAAATTAAATCACAATATGAGAAAGGAGCATTTTAGATATTATAAGAGCTTTCTTTAAGTTTATAGCGCTTAGGTGATTAGATTCAGGATAAACATTTTGCCAAAAATAATACTTAGTTGATAACATATATGTGTTACATCATACCAGGAGAAAGAAGGTCAGGTTCTTTCACTCTTGGCAGTAGGTTGGATCACCTTTTTGTAGGTATGATGGTCAGATCTCACCTGTAAAAGTGCATTTTTTTTCTTTTTCAGAAAAAAGTTGCTATAGGGTGCGTGCGCTCACCAGAGAGACAGGGAGAAAGCTCTCCCCAGCAGGGCTTGTTTACGCCAAAATTCCTTTCCCATTATTCCACCCTTTTAGGATTTTGGGTATGCACATATATACATGTAGTGTGTTTTTCAAGCCTTCAGGGCCTGGATTCTAACCACGTGGTTGGCCATATGGGATCTGGCTCCCTTAACCACTGGGTCACAGGGCTAATCCTTATACCAATTCCTTCTAAAGCTTATATTCATAAATCTTAAGTTTGTCTGTTTGAAAAGAGTCCAGGGACCAGCAGTTAGCATAATGGTTGTCGCTGGACTCCCATGTAGTCGACTGCGGTTCGCGTCCCAGACCTGGTGGCTTAAAACTCACACCAGGTGCATGTGCATGCATGCCCATGATCCCAAGAGGAGAATGGAGGAGAAGGGATTGTGGCGTGGCCATCCCCTCTGGGGGGTGATTTCTTGCTTTCGATCGCTCTGTCTCTGTCTGTCTGGCGAGTACACGCGCCCTATAGCAAAAACCTCTACAAAAAAAAAAAAGAGTCCAGGGGCCAGCAGTTAGTATAATGGCTATGTTGCTGGACTCCCATGTAGTTGACCACGGTTCGAGTCCCGGACCCAGTGGTTTAAACTCAGGCTGGGCGCGTGTGTGGACATGCCCAAAATCCCAAGAGGAGAATGGAAGAGAAGGGATTGTGGTGTGGCCATCCCTCCTGGGGGGTGATTTTTCGCTTT
Source organism: Tupaia belangeri chinensis (assembly GCF_000334495.1). Classification (NCBI taxonomy): domain Eukaryota; kingdom Metazoa; phylum Chordata; class Mammalia; order Scandentia; family Tupaiidae; genus Tupaia; species Tupaia belangeri. The sequence continues at coordinate 3,236,169 of NW_006209345.1, read as the reverse complement.
CTATCTCTCTGTCTCTTCTCTGTCTGTCTGGCAAGCGCACGTGCCCTATAGCAAAAACTTCTCCCAATAAAAGAAAAGAAAAAGAAGCTGTGGAAGCCCATACACCAGTAGGGTAAGATCTTCGACAAAGAGAGGGAGAAATAGGAGATTATAGAGCAGTGCAAGGTTGTTCAGAAAGCTGTGGACTTGAAAATTTTATCAAAAATCAAAGTTGTTCCTTAGCTCCAGGGCTACCTGTGATCCGTGTTTGCCCTCACAAATGGAGTTTATCCTCAAAAATTGGTGCTCTAAATTTCTTGCTAGGAACCTAATTAACTGATCTTTTTTTAAAAAGGTGGGACCAGTAGTTGGTGTAATGTCTGTGTCGCTGGACTCCCATGTAGTTGACTGTGGTTTGAGTCCCGGACCGGATGACTTAAAATCAAGCCAGGTGCTTGTACGTGTGTGCCCAAGATCCTGAGAGGAGAATGGAGAAGGGACTGCGGAGTGGCCATCCCCCCTTGGGGATGATTTCTTGCTTTCTGTCTCTTTGTCTCTCTCTGTCTTTCTGGCGAGCGCATGCGCCCTGTAGCAAAAACCTCCCTCCCCCCACAAAAAAACCGCATTTATACAAGGTCTTCTGGTTTCAAGTGACTACTTGCTGTTTCCCTAAACTCACTTAAACACTTAGGAGAAGCAGAATGTGTAACACATTTCATGGTTTTTATAATTTACTGAGCAAAAGTCCAGTTAGTCTTTTTCAAGACAATTTGCCCTTTCAGGTTCATAACACCTTTTTCGATGGCTAGTAAAATGAAAGATCACTCATATGTTCTTAGATTTAAGGTAAACTTGTAGGTGCTGTTTCTTTTTTTTCATAAATGGTTCTTACAGAACAAATTAATCCTTGCGTTCTGGGAACTAAATTTGCATGGCCTTTTACAATATACTAATGACTTACAGTTGCATCAGTTACAGAAGATGGTGGGAAAAAACTAGGCGTTATCTTTGTTTCTGGGTTCTGGGTGTTAGTCGCTATAGAAATAAATCAGGTAGTAAACAAGTGTTCAGGGAGTTTTTGAATCTCAGCGGATGTGTCATTGACTAATGAAAATAAAATGGAAAGATTGGTTGACTTGGAGAAAATGAATATTCCTGATTTATCATTACTGTTTCCATTTTTGATGGATGATAGATATTGTGTGTGTGTGTGTGTGAGAGAGAGAGAGAGAGAGAGAGAGAAATTATTTTTTAGTGATCAGGCTTTCTAAAATTCCCTTCTTTTTTGCTGTAGGAGGTAAATATTTAGAAAAGGCCAACATTTCATTTTTCTTTTGAGTTATTAGGTCGTTGGGAAAGTCATGGCATATTTTTCTATGCAAAATGTATAATGGCATTCTTGATGACCCAATATTTTATTTAACTCGGGCTAATTTTTAGATATCAGATATTAAGAGTACTCTTTATATTCTTTTTAATAATTTTTATTTATTGTGGTTATTATGTTAAATTTTGCTGTGGGGCATATACTCACCAGAGAGGGAGGGAAAGCAAGAAAGCAAGCTGCCAGGTCCAGGACTCAAAGAGCGGTCAGTTATGTGGGATTCCAGCACCTTTACCACCATGCCACCTGCTTGTCCCAAGAGTACTAAGTTTTTTTATTGTTCTGGGGCTACAAAAAGGAAGTAAAGATTTGAAAGAGTCCGGCCAAAGGTAGGGTAAGGAATTACACATCTTTACTTCACAGATACTCAACAGATACAACCCCTAGGTGACTTGGACATTGACAAATGCTTTTACTTGGCTAATTTCCATTTTCTCCAGTGGTTTAACCAAACTACTTTTAGAGAAATATTTGCATTTTGATACAAAGTTTGACATTGTGAATATTGCTTTTGCTGGTACTTAAGGAGAATAGTATGTGCATATTCTAGTAAAGACTTTTGAGAGAAGAAACAACGTGCTTTTAGGTATAACACCTGAACTTAGATTACTTCTTTACAAGATATCTTCATCCTGAATTTTAGAGGGTAATTTTGCTATTCACAGCCACAGTTTCTTTCTTCGCAGAATTATGGTGATATGGTTAAATGTGCAGCAAGAGGCCAGCAGGTGGTGTGGTGGTTAAAGCACTGAATTCTCACACGATTGACTCCAATTTGACTCCCGGATCCAGCAGTTTGGGAAATGCTCCAGGTCCACGTGTGTGGGTGGCTAGAATCCTGGGAGGGAGAGGGGATTGTGATGTGACCATCCCCTCTGTAGGGTGATTTCTCACTCTCTTCTCTCTCTTTCTGGTGAGCGCATGTGCCCAATGCAAAAGCCTTTTAAAAGAAGAAAAGGGTAGGCCCCATAGCCTAGTGGTTAGGAGGACCAGATTCCATATGGCCAACTACTGTTCTAATCCCAGCCTTGGCAGCTTGAAAAAGATGCTGGGGGAGTCCATAGGTGGCATGGTGGTTAGGGTGCTGGACTCCCAAATGGCTGACCACAGTTTGAGTCCTGGTCCTGATGATTTGCTTTCTCATTTTCTCCTTCCCTCTCTCTCTCTCTCTTGCTCTCTCGCTCTCCCTGAGTGTACATGCCATATGGTAAATTAAGGAAAACATAATAAGTAAAATTAAGTAAATAATTCTTTAAAAAAGAGAGAGGGGAAATAAAAAATGCCTAGCATGTATAACTGTGGCCAGAATCCCAACAGGATCAAGAAATGGAGAAGGGATTGTGTGTGACCATGTCCCAAGGGGCAGTACCCACCCTTCCTCCACCCCCAAGAGTACATGTACTCTCAGGCAATTAAAAAAAAAGTACAGGGCCAGCCTGTGGCGTGGTGGTTAAGGCAGCTGGATTCCACACAGATGGCCATAGGGTTCACATCCTGGACCAACAGCAGGAAAAAAAAAAAAGTACAGCAAGAACACTGAATTGATTATATTAAATAATGAGTAAGAAAGCAGTCAACGGGGACCAGCAGGTGATGTGGTGGTTAAGGCGCTGGGAACCAGCAGTTAGCGTAATGGCTATGTCGCTGGACTCCCACATAGTCGACCACGGTTCACGTCCCGGACCTGGTGGCTTAAAATGCCGGGCATGTGTGCGTGCGTGCCCAAGATCCCTAGAGGAGAATGGAGGAGAAGGGATTGCGGTGTGACCATCCCCCCTGGGGGGTGATTTCTCGCTTTCCGTCTCTATGTCTGTCTCTGTCTGTCTGGCGGTCTGGCGAGCGTATGCACCCTATAGCGAAAACCTCTCCAAAAAAAAAAAAAAACGCTGGACACTCCCATATGACTGAGCACGGTTCAAATCCTAGACCTGGTGGCTTGCTTTATCACTTTCCCTCTCTCTCTCTTTCTGGTCAAATCAAAATAAATGAATGAATAAATAAATACTTTTTTTAAAAAAGAAAGCAGGCAACATTGCAGACCAGCTCCATGGTGTAGTCATAATGCACTGCTCAGGAGGAAGATGGATCCCACATGGTGACCATGGTTCAAATCCCTGGCCAATTAGCCTGAAACATGTCAGGCGAGTACCCAAGATCCAACAAGCTGGAGGAATGAAGGAAAGGGATAATGGTGTGACTAGATCCTGAGGGCAGTACTCTTATCTTTCTGTGTCTCACATGTGCGTACACATTATCAGGGATAAAGAAAAGAAAAGGTAGCATTGGTAAAAGAGATCTAGAACTTTTTTTTTAAGTTTCTATTTTTGGTACAGTGCATATATGCTTACCAGAGAGAGGGAAAGTGAGAAATCATCCCCCTGGGGACATGACAACACTGAAATTTCTTCTACACTCTCCTCTCAGGATTTTGGGCACACATGTACATATGTCCAGCCTTGAATAGTGAAGATGGCCGTGTGGGTGGGTAAGGTGCCTTGGGTGAGGTACCTTAACCTCAAAGCCACCTGATGACTCAAAGTGATCCAGTACTTTAACCCATATTGTGTTCAGTTGTTTTATGCAGAGCATATTTGTGGTCAGTGTATCACAAATACATGTATGTGGATGGCCGCATCACAGTCCCTTCTCCCCCTTTTCCCCCAGGATTCTGAGCACTCACACACATGGGCCTGGTGTGATTTCCAAGCTTCAGAGTCTGGGAGTTGAACTGGAATCAACCATATGAGAGTCCAGTGACTTAGCCATCATTACCACCTGCTGGCCTCTTGCTGCACATTTAACCATGATATCACCACAGTTCTTGTTCTTGACTCTTTCAGAGAAATTTTAGAATCATTCTGCATATAGTAACTATTTGACATTAGTTCAGAGGGGCACTTTTAGGGAGGGAAATTTTTTTTTTTTTTTAAGGATTTTGCCTTAGGGCATGTGGACTCACTGGAGAGAGACAGTGAGAGGGAGAGTGAGAAATCACTCCCCCCAGGAGGGGGTGGCCATGTTCCAGTCCCTTTTCTTCTGTTCTCCTCCTGGGATTTTGAACATGCATGCACACATGCCCAGCGTGATTTTTAAGCTGCCAGGTCTGAGACTTGAACTGCGGTTAGCCATGTGGGAGTCCAGCCGTCTTAACCGTGTTGGCCCCTACTTTATTTTATGTATTCCTCTTTTGAGTATTCTGCCTTCTTAACTTTTTTTTTTTAGACTTAGGTGTGCACAAGCATTTTACCAAAATCTATGGATGGCGCATTCCATGTGTGGATTACAGTATCTTCCTGTTGATGAAATTACTATGATCTAACTTTAATTTGCTATAGGTCACATGTGCTCGCTAGATAGACAATAGAAGGAGAGAGAGAGAAATTGAGAAAGCAGCTCTTTAGGAATGGCAGTGTTTTTGTTTCAGCCAGAATAGCTAAATGACCAGTAAAACAATTTGCTAAATAAAAGCTTGAATTATTAGAAATTAGGAATGGTGGAATAGTAAATAAATGGTGGCTTACTAAATACATAGCTAGAAATGTAATGTCCTTAGCAAAAATCTGAAACTTCCTACTCTGTGAGAGATCATTTGCTACTCTTCTATCTCTACCAAGAATGGTTTTCTGACTTAATGAATCTCCCTTTTTTCTAGCTGGTTCCAACATCTCACTTTCTTTTCTGCCAGAGCCATTTCAGCTTTCTGGAATGATTGACAATTTCTTCCAGCTGCCTGAAGCTACTTGATGTAACCGAAGTTTCATCACACTTTAGACTTCTGTAATATAAAGCAGTGGTTAGGACTGTTGACTCGAGAACCAACACGTCTGGATTCAAATCCAGCTGTACCAATTACTAGCTTTGTAACTGGGGCAAGTTATAATACTTCTGTTCTTCTTCATCCTTCTTGTTTGTAGAGAATGGTATTTCATAGGGATGTTGGATTTAAATGTGGTAATATATGCATAGTGCTTACATAGTATATGGCAAGCTCTCAAAAATTAGCTGCCGCTTGTATTTTGTCCTAGCATCATAGTTTACCTTCAGAGTTGTTGCCCTTCTGAGTGTTAACTAATAAAAAGAACAATAACCTTTTTCATGTTTTATACAGCTTCTTCTCTCACTTCTTTGTTCCTCTTGGGAATGAGCATTACCTAAACTCTCCAGAAATAACAACCTTTAACATCTGGTTGATTGAGAGTTTACTTTTCTTTTTTGGTGGTGAGGGTGAGGTTGTTGTAGGAGGACAAGAGAGAGAGATGCAGGTCGCTAGGAGAACTGCCAGTCCAGCACCATATCTACCTCAGAGTTCCTGGGAGAGAATTCCTCAGGATAGAGGAGCTGACTCTGTAATTATTCTTTGAATACTGGACAAGTAGACCTGAGGGACTAGTATGTAGAATAAGACAAAGAAGATCTGAATTGGAATCAGATGGTAGAGGGTTTAATTTTAGAGCACAAAAGGACCTTTAGTTCTTTATCTTGAGCCAGCGGATGGCATAGCAGTTATGTTGCTGGTCTCCCATATAGGTGACTACAGTTCAAGTCCCGGACCTGGTGACTTGCAACTCAGGCCTAGCATGTGTGCTGGGCATGTGTGCCAGGCACATGTGTGTGCATGCCCATGACCCCAGGAGGAGAATGGAGAAGGGAATGTCGTGTGGCCATCCCCCCTGGGGGGGATTTCTCACTTTCCCTCTCACTGTCTGTCTCTCTCTGGTGAATGCATGCATCCTAAGGTAGAAACCTCTGCTCCCCCATGCCCAAAAAAGATATTTAATTCCATAGAAAAATTAGATTCTAGAGAGGTTAAGTGATCTACTAAACTGCCTATAATCACACACAAAGTAATGATAGTAGGATTGACACTAAAAATAAATCCTCCCTTTAGACACTTCTGCGTTCTGCTGTTATTTATTTATTTTAAGAGAGATTTTTTTGTTATTGGGCAAGTGCACTAGCCAGAGAGACAGAATTTTAGAATTCACTCATCCCAGGCATGGGTGGTTGTGTGGCCATACCACAATCCCTTCTTTTTTTGGAGAGGTTTTTGCTATAGGGTGCGGGCGCTTGCCAGAAAGACAGAGAGAGACAGAGAAAAAGAAAGTGAGAAATCACCCCCCCAGGGGTGATGGACATGCCGCAATCTCTTCTCCTCCATTTTCCTCCAGGGATCTTGGGCACGCACGCATGCACACGCACCTGGCGTGAGTTTAAGCTCCTGGGTCTGAGACTCCAACTGTGGTCGACTACACGGGAGTCCAGCAACATAGCCATTATGCTAACTGCTGGTCCCAATCCCTTCTTTTCCATTCTCCTCTTGGGATGTTGGGCATACACACATGTGCACCCAGCGTAAGTTTTAACCTACCAGGTCTGGGACTCGAATTACAGAGCTATGTGGGAGTCCAGCCCCATAATCATTACACCATCCACTGGTCCCCTGCTGTTAGTATTATTTTGTAGAGGTTTTTGCCTTAGGGTGCATGTAATCGCCAGAGAGACAGACATTGAGAGGAAAATGAAAAATCCCTGAGGGGATGGCTGTGCCACAATCTTCGCTCCTCCATTCGCACTGGACCTTGGGCATGTACACACACACATACCTGGCATAAGTTTCAAGCCACTGGATCTGGGACTTGAACTGTGTCAGCCATGTGAGAGTTCAGCACTATAACCGCTATGCCATCTGCTGATCCCATATTTTTCTGCTGTTATTTATTTATTTATTTATTTATTTATTTATTTATTTTTGGGAGAGGTTTTTTTTTTTTTTTTTTCTCCCTGCTATAGGGCGCGTGCGCTCGCCAGAAAGACAGAGAGACAGAAAGTGAGAAGTGACCCCCCTAGAGGGGATGGCCATGCTGCAATCCCTTCTGCTTCAGTCTGGGATCTTGGGCACACACACACACACACACACACGCGTCCAGTGTGAGTTTTTTAAGCCACCAGGTCTGGGACACGAACCGCGGTCGACTACATGGGAGTCCAGAGAGATAGCCATTACGCTAACTGCTGATCCCTCTGCTGTTATTTTTAAAATTTAACTTAAGTAAGTCAGTTTTATCTTTCTTCACTTGTAAAATAATTCCACCACAATTCCATCCTTAAGTTGTACAGGATTATTATTTTAGGCAAGAAAAAATATATTTGGTATAAAATATAAAAGAATGGAATTATACAATGGTTCTTAAAGGGTGGTTTTGGACAATTACATTATTAAATTTTTAAAAATTTTGATAAAGTGTAACAAAATATGCACTTTAACAACTTAAGTGTCTTTAATGTGTCATTCAGTATCATTAATTATATTCATAATGTTATGTAAGCATCCCCAATATTGATTTCTAAAATATTTCATTGCCCCAAATAGAAATTGTATAACTATAAAGCAGTAACTACTCATTACTGCTGCTCCCACCAGCCCTTAGTAACCTCTATTCTACTTCCTGTACTTATGAATTTGCCTATTCTAGATAGCTCAGATAAGTGGAATTCTATAATACTTCTCTTCTTGTGCTTGACTTTACTTCACTTACCATGATCTACAAGTTTTATGCATATTGTACTATGTGTTAGAATTTTTTTTTGTTGTTTTTTAGGGTCAATAATGTTCTGTTTTGTTTGTGTGCATATCAATAGCACATGGGTTTTTTCTACCTTTGGTTATTGTGAATAACGTATTGATACTTAATGATCATTGGTGTAAAAGTATCTGAGTCTCTGCTTTTCCATTTTTTAAAAATTTCTTTTATTATGCCTGAGGATACTGTGTGGAGAGAGAGAGAGAGAGAATGAACCTTCAAGTAGGTCTTAGTCACACTTCAACCCCCGTATTTCCTATTCTCCATTCCGTCAGATCCTGAGCATGTAGGATGCTGCTCTAAACCTTGTCGGCTGCATGGAATCCAGCTTCGTCTGCATAGCCCTTAACTGTTAAACAATGGGACTGGCTCCTTTTAGTTGTTTTTAGAATATACCTAGAAGTGGAATTACTAGATGTATAGTGATTTTCTATTCTTTCTTTCTTTTTTTTTTTAAAGATATATTTGCTATAGGGCGTGTATGGTTGCCAGAGAGATAGAAAGTGAGAAATCACCCACTGGGGAGATGGCCACACTGCAATCGCTTCTACTCCATTCTCCTTTTGGGATGACAATAACACCTCTTATTGTATTTTGGTTTGGCTTCTAGTTTTTGCTGGACGGCATTATGCTTGCCAGAGAGAGAGAGAGAGAAGAAAGTGAGAAATCACCCTCCACTCCACCTTGGGAATGGCTTTGCTGCAATCTCTTCTCCACTCTCCTTTTAGAATTGTAGCATCCAGGGACTAGCAGTTGGTGTAATGGCTATGTCGCTGGACTCTCATGTAGTCGACCGCAGTTTGAGTCCCAAACCCGGTGGCTTAAACTCACACTGGGCATGTGTGCATGCGTGCCCAAGATCCAAAGAGGAGAATAGAGAAGGGGTTGTGGTGTGACCATTCCCCCTGGAGCATGATTTCTCACTTTCTGTCTCTCTGCCTCTCTCTGTCTTTCTGGTGAGCGCATGTGCCCTATAGTAAAAAACCTCTCAAAAAAAAAAAAAAAGAATTTTAGCACCCATGTACACATTCCCAGAGTGATTCTCAACCAGCCGGGTTTAGGACTTGCTGTCCCATTATTGTCTTTTTGATGATAGTCATCCGGAGGATGGGAATTGGTTACCTCTTCATGGTTTTGATTTGCATTACCCTAATGATATTTGAACATCTTTTTATGTGCTTACTGGCCATGTATCTTTTTGGAGAGAAATTTGTCTTTAAAGTTAAATATTGAGGGTCTGCTGTTTGGAATGCTGTTGCTTAGTTTTCTTCCTTTATCTGAGATAGAAGAGTTTTCAGTTCATTCATTTGAATGTTTTAAGTCTATTCTTGAGAATGTTTTTATAAAGCTAATCTTAAGTACAGCTCTTATGAAAAAATTATATTTTGTATCCTAGGTTTTGTTTTTGTTTTTTTAAGAGGTTTTTGCTATAGGGCACGTGTGCTCTCCAGAAAGACAGAGACAGACAGAGAGACAGAAAGCAAGAAATCACCCTCCAGGGGGGATGGCCACGCCGTAGTCCCTTCTCCTTCATTCTCCTCTCGGGATCTTGGGCACGCACATGCGCCCAGCGTGAGTTTAAGCCACCAGGTCCAAGATTCAAACCACAGTCGACTACATGGGAGTTCAGCAACATAGCCATTACACTAACTGCTGGTCCCTTTGTATTCTAGCTTGAAATGTTCATAAAGACAGTTTGTCCCTGCTCTGATAATCAATGACAGACAAGTGATATTTTTTTAATTGTCAGAGGGTACTTGTGTTCACCAGAGAGCAAGAAAGCACTCCCATGGGGCATGGTCATGCCACACACAATCCCTTCTCCATTCTGTCAGGATTTTGGGCATGCACACACCCACAATTGAGCTTGTTTTTCAAACTGCCAGGACTAGGATTTGAACTATAGTGGGCCATGTGTGATCTGGCTCCCTTAACTACTAGGCTGTGGGCCCGACTCAACAAAATATTTAGTAGACCTACTTTTATTGTGCTGTCTCTGGGTTTAAAAGTTAACAAAGGTTGGGACTGGCACATGGCGTAATGGCTGTGTTGCTGGACTCCCATGGAGTTGACCGGGATTCAAGTGCCGGACCCAGTGGCTTAAACTCAAGCTGGGCGTGTGTGCGTATGTGCCCAAGATCTTAAGAGGAGAATGGAGGATAAGGGATTGTGGCATAGCCATCCCTCCTGGGGGGCGATTTCTCGCTGTCTCTGTGTCTCTCTCTGTCTTTCTGGAGAGCACACACGCCCTCTAGCAAAAACCTCTTTAAAAAAAAAAAAACCTAGGATACAAAATATAATTTTTTCATCTTGCATCCTATAGCAAAAATATTTTAAAAAATTAAATTTTAAATAAAAAGAAAACCTCTCCCCTTTTCCCCCAAAAAAGAAAGTTAACAAAGGTAAAATTCACAGGTAGGAATCTCAGTGTCTCATTAAAACTTTCTTATATTCTGTGCGTTCTAAAATTATGAGCTGATCTTGAGAGAAAGAAAAGATCTGTAAGGTAAGGAAAATTGATATTTGGCTATTGAGATTGAAAGAGGCATTTTGCACAGATCTGGAAAACTATGACCACATGTATACAGGCGTGAAAAATGCATGTTTTCATCCTGTGTGTCTTCTCTCTCAGCGTGGTACCATGCGACGACGCTATGAAGATGATGGCATTTCAGATGATGAAATTGAAGGGAAAAGAACCTTTGACTTGGAAGAAAAACTACATACCAACAAATATAATGCCAATTTTGTTACTTTTATGGAGGGAAAAGGTCAGTATAATTTTGGTTCAGACTAGAGTCCCTTGATGTAAGCCATAGGGTCTATAAACTGTGGTTTAGCATCTGTGCAGCTAAAGGATTGCCTGTTGATGCTATTACCTGTTTTCTCTTATTACACAGTGCTACTTATATATACACCCCTCCCCGAAACCTCCTATTCTATGAGTCATTCTCCACTATATTGGAGTTTTCTTTTTCCTGAAGTCCTCCTCCTCCTCCCGTTCCTTGGTTTGAGTTTAATTTAAAATAGCACCATAGAAACACTTTTAGACATAGTATCCACTCCACGAAATTTAATATGGGACTTTATGCGTACCATGCAGCTTTGGTCCTTGGCAAACTAATGAGGATGTCATATATGTATTATAGTGGTCAGAATTAGTTTTTTTGACTGTTAAGAGACAGAATGGTAATTTCTATATAAGATTTATGAGATAAATCATTAACACTACTCTCAATGTTGTGTTATTGATTTATTTATCTATTTGTTTATTTTAGAGAGATTTTTGCTATAGGGCATATGTGCTCGCCATAGGAACAGAGACAAAAAATGTGGGCATCCCTCCAGTAGTGATGGCCACGCTATAATCCTTTCTCCATTCTCCTCTGGGATTTTGGACACGCTTACACAACGTGCCCAGCATGAGTTTTTCAAGCCACTGGATCTAGGACCTGAACCACGGTCAACTACATGGGAGTCAGCAATATAACCATTTTGCCATGTGCTGGTTCCTCTCAATGTTGTTTTAAGTTCTATATTTTCTGTAGAAATATAGATTTAGCAAACCCCCAAGCCCTGCTTCTTAATGTGCTCTCCCTTGAGAAGGATAATAAGGATATGTTTATTGTCTACCAGAACATAGTTATATATACAGAATAATAAACACCATCTAAACCTTATTACTTTTTTTTTTGGAGTGGTTTTTGCCATAGAGCGCGTACGCTCACAAGACAGACAGAGAGACAGAAAGTGAGAAATCATCCCCCGGGGTGATGGCCACGCCGCAATCCCTTCTCCTCCATCCTCCTCTTGGGATCTTGGGCACACACACACACATGCGCCCGGCGTGAGTTTTAAGCCAACGGGTCCGGGACTCAAACTGTGGTCGACTACATGGGAGTCCTGCGACAGAGCCATTATGCTAACTGCTGGTCCCTAAACCTTATTACTTTTTATGGTCCCTTTATCTCTTTCCAGCTATACTTTGTCTTGCCCCTTTTTTTGTGTGTGTGTGCTATAGAGTACATGCACTTGCCTGAGAAAGACAGAGCTGTCACCCCTAGAGGGGTGGCTATGTTATAATCACTTCTCCATTTTCCTCTTGGGACTTTTGGACATGCACATACACATGCCCAGAATGTTTTTCAAGCCACCAGGTCTGGGAGTCAATCCATGCAGTTGGGCATGTGGGATCTAGCTGCATACCACCAGCCAGTCCCCTCTTATCTTTCTAATAATTATTTCCTTGTGACAGATTTTAATGTAGAATATATTCAGCGAGGTGGCTTGAGAGACCCCCTGATTTTCAAGAATTCCGATGGACTTGGAATAAAGTAAGTGTTCTTAGCATGGCTGAATATGACTGTGAAATGGCCATGTTATAGTGGCCGTGTTGTGGCAATATGATAACCCAAGGCAGTAGATAATTGAAAATAACTTCTCACTTAGCTTAAAAGTATATGTTTTTCTTTTGTTACACAAAGGATTGATGTTATAGGTAAGTAAGAAAATACAGGTGAGCTAAAAAGAAAACAAATTTTAAAATTTGTCCAGGATTTAAATCTCCTGAAATCTACCACTCTTAGATAATCAGTTAATATTTTATTATATATTCTTATTTCCTATGTGTGTATATATATGTGTATATGTATATAGTCATTTATATTAAAAAATAATTTAAAAAACCTATGTTTGAAGATTGATGTGTTTCATTGGAAATTAACAATATTTTTAAGAAAAAATTCACACTTACTAGAGAAGTTGTGCTTTCCATTTATACTAACTGGTGTTTGTCTCATAGGATGCCAGATCCAGACTTCACTGTGAATGATGTCAAAATGTGTGTGGGTAAGTATCAACCTTTGGCCCCTTGTGTTTTTCAGGCAAAGATTTAAAACCTGGGACTGAGTCCTAAATCTCTGATAGATTTGAGACTTAAGAACATTGAAGCATATACTTGATTAGAAACTCCTATTTTGGGACCAGCAGTTGGCGTAATGGCTATGTTGCTGGACTCCCATGTGGTTGCCCATGGTTTGAGTCCCGGACCCGGTGACTTAAACTCATGCCGAGCGCGCGTGTGTGCCCAAGATCCGAGAAGGAGAATGGAGGAAAAGGGACTGCAGTGTGGCCATCCCCCCGGGGGGCGATTTCTCCTTTTCTGTCTTTCTGGTAAGTGCATGCACCCTATAGCTAAAACCTCTCCAAAAAAAAAAAAAAGAAGAAGAAGAAGAAACTCCTATTTCATTAGCAACTTAAGGGTTTTTTCCTTTTTTTTTTTTTTTTTTTTTTAGTGTTTTGCTATAGGGCACATGTGCTCACCAGAAAGACAGAGAGAGAGAGAGAAAGTGAGAAATCACCCCCTGGGGGGATGGCCACGCTGCAATCCCTTCTCCATTCTCCTCTTGGGCATACAAACACACATGCGCCCCGGTGTGAGTTTAAGCCACTAGAACTGGGACTTGAACCACGGTCCGACTACATGGGAGTCCAGCAACATAGCCATTATGCCAACTGATGGTCCTAGCAACTTAGGAGTTTTTTCAAAGGGAGATACAAAAGTTGCCTTATTTAATACTCATTAGGGCATAGAACATTTGAATCTCTACTTTTGTTCCCTACCTACCATTTTTATTACTTTCCTTCTTTCCCTCCTTCCGTTAAAGGCCTGCTTTCATGGCAGCCCACCCAAGAAACCGAAAACATATCTCTTGAGTAAAAAAATGAAGTTTCATTGATACCTGATTTTTTTCCTTTTCCTGAAAGTGGTAGGGAAATTTCCAGGAAATTATCACAAATGCTGTATTTGGTAACTCATCTAAGACTTGATACTTTGATATATATTAAAATTTCTCTTCTTCTATGACTAGTTAAATTGAGACAATCATCTGGTTTCTATTTAATGATATTTAAATTTTAAGAAAACAAATTAGAACAATTTAATGAAGAAAATTTCTTGGATCAGTAGAGATTCAGCTTAGTTTTCTATAGGCAGTGGGTATTCATCGTTGCCCTGAGATGCTCAGGATTTCTTAGGAGTTGAAGAATGGTCATTTTCCTATATCCCTTTATGCAGTAAAGTGACTAAAGGCCTTTTCCTTTTCCTTTTTCTTTCTTAGACAGTCTTGCTATGTTACAATCTTCCTACTTCACCCTCTCAAGTAGTGGTAGCGGTAGTCACATGGCCACTGCACTGTGCTTTTAGGGTGGGTTGGGAGTTGAACCTGACCTCACTTGGCCTCTGTCTGCCAAGTAGCAGTATCAGCCCTAGAGTAAAGGCTTTTTGAAAGATTTCTGACTTGACAAGAGTCTTGACTCTTTCCTCCTAAATACTACAATTTCTCTTTTTTGTTATAGCAGTTGTTGTTAAAACCAGGGGACTGGGACCAGCAGTTAGCATAATGGCTATGTCGCTGGACTCCCATGTAGTGAACTGCGGTTCACATCCCAGACCCGGTGGCTTAAACTCACGCCGGGCACGTGTGCGTGCATGCCCAAGACCCCAAGAGGAGAATGGAGAAGGATTGCGGTGTGGCCATTGCCCCTGGGGGGTGATTTCTCGCTCTCTGTCTCTCTATCTCTGTCTGGCAAGCACACATGCCCTATAGCAAAAACCTCTCCAAACAAACAAACAAAAAAAACCAGGGGGCTAATGTATATGAAAAAGAAAAGAGATAAAATTACCCCGTGCTGGAGCTGGTAATGCCACAGTTCAGTTTTCCTCTAGTCCACCATCCTGTCAGGGGTTTTGGCCCGCAGGGGCACACCCAGAGTGATTTTCAACCACCAGGTCAGGACTTGAACCCTGGTTGGCCATAATGGCATCTGATATCTTCTGTGCAGCCCTTTACTATTGTACAGCAGTCTAGCCCACAGCTTCTGTTTTGTTCTGTTCTGAAGCTAGAGTCATTCCCTTACTTTGGAAATTAAGTATTGTAGTACTGTCCCTTGACCACTTGAGGGCTCTGACTAAACTACTGGATAAACTCTTCTATAGATCCACAAGGTGAAAATCACAGAAGCTCAGGTAGAAAAAGTTCTCTAGCCTTTGTATTATTTATCATTTCACTATTTCTTCATTAGATTCTAGCCATCTGCCTGTCACCATGTATTTCTAAGTATCTAGCACAGTCCTTAGAGTATAGTAGGTGCTTAGTAAATTTGCTGAATAGTTAAAGTGCTTTCCCATTCTTTACAAGACAGTCTTCTTAGGGGGTTTCAAAACCTGCTTGAATACCTACCAGTGCATCATTTTATTTTCTTTTTGGCATGTTTACTTGCTGGAGTGAGAAATCATCCGGGGTGATTTCTTATCACAGTCCCTTTTTCATTCTCCGCTTGGGATTCTGGGGGCGCACACACACACACACGTCTGGTGTGTTTTTTTTCAGGCCTCCAGGTCCAGGACTCAAACACATAGTTAACCATGTGGGATCCAGCCACTTTAACTGTCACACTACTGGCTAACCCATTTAACTTTGCCTAGTGGACCTCCAAAAGAGTAATTGATCCATAAGGTAATAGACTACTATAACTTTTCTCTGGTAGACATTTTTACGATATGTAGTCCACAAATGATCTGTGTTAGAATTACCAGTGGTACTTATTTAAAATATTGGTTCCAGAAGGTTCTGGGAAAATGACAGTAGGAAACACAAAGAACCTGTCTCCCCACCTAGACAGTAATCGTGCTGACAAAATCTGTCTGATTTAACTACTTTGTGTGTGTGTTTTTTTTAAAGATTTATTTTATTTAACTTTATTTATTTTAATTTGATCAGAGAAGGACAGAGTGTGCATATGAGAGAGAGAGAAGGAGAGTGAGAAAGTAAGCCAACCAGGTCCAGAACTCGAACCGTGGTCAGCCATGTGGGAGTCCAGTGCCCTTAACCACCACGCCACCAGCCAGCCCCTGATTTAACTACTTTGGAACTCTGGAGTCTTAATGAAGGCTTACAACTTCAGAAAAAGGCGTGTACTGTAAAGTCCAGTTCACTTTTTTAAAAAAGAATTATTTAACTTTATTTATTTATCTATTTATTTTTAATTTGACCAGAGAGGGACAGAGCAAGAGAGAGAGGGAAAATGAGAAAGCAAGCTGTCTGATCTGGGACTCGAACCATAGTCAGCCATGTGGAAGTCCAGCGCCCTTTAACCACTATGCCACCTGCCGTCCCTGGTGCAGTTTATTTAAACAGCTTCAGATCTTAGCATAGTAGCAGCAACCCATCCCTCCTAACACTTCCAAACCAGGTTCATGGCAAACATCAGTATGTGTGTTTCCCAGAACAACCTGTACATAATTTGCAGGAGCCAGGCATGAGTTTTAAGACACCGGGTCCGGGACGCGAACCACGGTCGACTACATGGGAGTCCAGCCATTACACTAACTGCTGGTCCCTAGACCTAGTTCTTAAAGACACTGAAGCAAGAGGATAACAACATAATGATATTGTCTGTTTTTGTTTTTTTTTTTTTTTTTAAGTGATTAGGTCATGAGGGAGCCACCTTTATAAGTAGGATTGCTGCCGTAATAAAAGGGCATATTCATTATCAAGGACTCACTCTCTTGCCTTCTCACCTGCCATGTGGTGATGCAGCAAAAAAGGCCCTCATCAGATGCTGGTCCTTCATACTGGCCTTCTCAGGACTATGAGCCAGTAAATCTCTGTTTATTAGAACTTGCTCACTTTCAGGTATTCTGTAAGAGCAGCACTAAACAGACTAAGACAGAGGCTAAGAAGACATATGAGACACCATAAAGTGGACTAACATATTCATTCTGTTAGGAGTACCAGAAAGAGAAGAAAGAAAGGGGCAGAGAATATTTGAAGAAATAATGGCTAAACATTTCCCATATTTGATAAAAGACATGAATACATATATCCAAATGCTCAACAAACTCCGAATAAGATGAATTCAAAGACACACCTACTAAGAAACATTATAATCAAATTTTAGAAAGCCAAGGACAAACCCTTGAAAATGTTAAGAGAGAAATGATAAAGGGATCCTTCTATAAGATTATGAGATTTCTCACCAGAAAGTTTGGAGGCCAGGAGACAATTGGCCACTATATATCAAGTACTGAAAGAAAAATACTGTCAACTAAAAATCCTATACCTGACAAAACTATTAAAATGTAGGGAGTACTAACCATGTGGCCTAGCAGTAAAGGTTGCCAGAACCCATATGGCTGACTGAATGATTTTAGACCTAGACTCAGCAACTTGAAAAGCATGCGTGCCCCAAATCCTGATGGGATGGAGAAATGGAGAAGAGATTGCAGTGTAACTGTGCCCCATGGGAGATGCTTTCTTCTCCTTCTCTCTCTTTCTCCGACAAACACACATATCCTCTGGAAATTTTTTTGAAAAAAGGGGAGGAAGAAATAATGACATTCCTAGATAAGATCTGCCATATAGGAAATATTCAAGGGAGTCCTCCAAGGTGAAATGAAAGGGCTGTAGAATGTAATTTGAAGCCATGTGAGTGAAGGATTTTTTCTTTTCTTTTCTTTTCTTTTCTTTTCTTTTCTTTTCTTTTCTTTTCTTTTCTTTTTTCTTTTCTTTCTTTCTTTCTTTCTTTCTTTCTTTCTTTCTTTCTTTCTTTCTCTTTTTCTTTCTTTCTTTCTTCCTTGGGGGAGTAATTTCTTGCTTTCTGTCGCTCTCTGTCTTTCTGGTGAGCACATGCGCCCTATAGCAAAAACCTCTCAAAAAAAAAAAAAAAAATCATACCAGGCGACCAGGCGTGTATGCATGTGTACCCAAAGTCCTGAGAGGAGAAGGGATTGTGGTGTGGCCATTCCCCTCAGGAGGTGATTCTCATTTTCCCTCTTCCTTTTTCTGATGAGGTCGTATACACCATATAGAAAAAAAGAAGAGAAGAAACATATTGGCAGAATAGATTAAGAAAAGATGTTCCAATTATATGCTGTCTATAAGAGATTTACTAAAGATCCAGAGACAGAAATAGATTGAAAGTGGGACCAGCAGTTAGCATAATGGCTATGTCACTGAACTCCCATGTAGTCGACCACAGTTCAAGTCCCGGACCCGGTGGCTTAAACTCACGCCGGACACATGTGCGTGCCCAAGATCCCAAGAGGAGAATGGAGAAGGGATTGCAGCGTGGCCATCCCCCCTGGAGGGTGATTTCTTGCTTTCTGTCTCTCTTTCTTTGTCTCTGGCAAGCACACACACCCTATAGCAGAAACCACTCCAAAAAAGAAATAGATTGAAAGTGAAAAGATAGAAAAAGATATTTTGTAAAAATAATAACTGAATGATTAGGGGGCAGCTCTATTACTATAGACAAAATAGAGTTTAAGATAAAAAAAAAATAGCTCAACTGGCTCAGTCAGTATGGTTGGTATCAGATTGCAGAGTTGGAAGCCACATGCTGACCATTGTTCCTAGTCTGGTCAGCTTGAAAACACACCAGGAACATGTATGTATGCTCAGGACCTTGAAGAGCTAGAGGGGCAGAGGAAGGGGATCATAGTTCGACCATTCTCTCTCTCTCTCTTTCTCTCTCTCTCTCTCTCTCTCCATAGACACTTGTATATGTGCTCTATCATGAACTGAAAGTGTTTATAAGAGGTAAAGAAAAATATATTAAGGGTTGAATACAGCAGTAAGATATAGTGATTATAAACATTACATACCTAATATGACAGACCATCAAGATACATGAAGCAAAAATTGACAGAACTGAAGAATGAAATAGACAAGTCTTTGTTTTTTTAATTGTCAGAGGGTATGTATATACTCAACAACAAGGAGAGAGTGCTCCCCACTGGGAGTACTCCTTCATTTCTCCACCCTATTGGAATTTGGGACAAGTACAGCATGCACGCACATATTCTCTACATGTTTTTCCAGGGATTGGGACTGAGATTTGATCTGCAGTCCACCGTGTGAGATCTGGCTCCATTAACCACTAGACTATAGGTCCAGCTGAAATAGATAGTTCTATACAAAAATAGCTGGAGACTTCAATAACCCTCTTCAATAATGGATAGACCAGCGAGACAGAAGATATTTTATACAACATAATAAACCAGCTCGATCTAAAAGACATGTACAAAATACCCTACCCAAAAATAGCATAGTCTATTCATATGTACATGGGACATTTTATAGGATGGACCATATCACAGATTAAGTTTCATTGGATATAGAAAGATAGACATCAAAGTATCTTTTCCAGGCACAGTGAGGTGAAGTTAAAAATCAGTAACAGAAACAAAACTGGAAAGTTCACAAATTTGTGGAAATTAACATGCTCTTAAATAACAATGGATCAAAGAAGAAATCACTGTCCCAGCCATGGAGGCACAGGTAGTAGGGCCTTGTGGAATTACTGGAGAACAGTAGGTTTACTGGAGCCATATAAGAAGGCCCTGGTTTGGAATTCTGGGGCCACCTAAAGGTGTCTGTGAATCCTGGCTAGCTGGAAGGCTAGGTAATGGGTGAAGGGGGAATAACTACACAATGATTAGGTCAATTTTGAAATTTGCATCAAAACTGTATAGTTCAGCCTTTTGGCCAGAACCACCATTTTCCAGTAATTCACCAAAATGACAAACCCAAAGGGA
>NW_006209345.1:3206490-3216595 GCF_000334495.1 Tupaia belangeri chinensis | reverse complement strand
TGGCACCCGATATATGTTCTCTGTGCCTTTTAGAAAACATAAAGTGGTGGGGTTGGCAGATGGCATGGTGATTAAGGGCACTGGACTCCCACATGGCTGACCTTAGTTCGAGTCCTGAACCTGGCAACTTATTTTCTCATTTTCCCTTTCTCTCCCCCTTGCTCACTCTGTCCCTCTCTGGTCAAATTAAAATAAATAAAGTTAGATAAAATAATTCTTTAAAAAGAAAACATGGAGGGAACTAGCAGTTAGCATAATGGCTATGTCGCTGGACTCCCACGTAGTCGACCGCGGTTCGTGTCCCGGACCCAGTGGCTTAAAACTCACGCCGGGCGCGTGTGCGTGCGTGCCCAAGATCCCGAGAGGAGAATGGAGGAGAAGGGATTGCGGCGTGACCATCTCCCCTGGGGGGTGATTTCTTACTTTCTGTCTCTATGTCTCTGTCTGTCTGGCGAGCGCACGCGCCCTGCAGTGAAAATCTCTCCAAAAAAAAAAAAAATTAAAAAAAAAAAAAAGAAAGAAAACATGGAGTCATTCCTTTGGCAATATACATGTGAGTCTACAAGAAAGGTGATATTGTAGTCATCAAGGGAATGGGTACTGTTTAAAAAGGAATGCCCCGCAAATGTTACCATGGCAAAACTGGAAGAGTCTCCAGTGTTACCACCATGCTGTTGAAATCGTAAACAAACAAGTAAAGGGCAAGATAAGAATATTGACCATATTAAGCATTCTGAGAGCAGAGATAACTTCCTAAAATGTGTGAAAGAAGATCACCATTAAAAGAAGGAAGCCAAAGAAAGGTACCTGGGTTCAACTGAAGTGCCAACCTGCTCCACCCAGAGAAGCACATTTTGTGAGAACCAATGGAAAGTAGCCTGAGCTTCTGAAACTTATTCCCTGTGAATTCATGGGGTGATGGGTGTGCAGATAAACTAAACTATGATCTCTTTAAAAAAAAAAAAGAAGAAGAAGAAGAAAAGCAAGCTGTATAGTTCAGTGGAAAAGAACATTGATGTTGACTCTAGAATTTTGCCCAGGTTCTTGTCCTGCTTTTCCTACAAGTTATATAACACCTATTTTCTCATATATGTTATATAGAGCCTAGTACTTAGCATTTAAAATTGTAGGATTTAGTAAGATATTAAATAAAAGGTCAACAGCTAACAGTATAGTAAATGTACTATAGGGAGTATTGTTATTTTTAATATTACCCGTTGTCTTTCCTATTCTCTGTGATTTGATTGATTATCTATCCTGAATGAGAACTGCTTCCATGTCTGTTACTGAATACCCTAAATAAGAAAGAATACTTGTTTCCTTACACTTGTGTTTTATATTCGTAATATATTTAAGGATTTTGTAGCTCAGTAGAGATGACTGATGCACTTTTCGTGGCAGGGAGTCGTCGCATGGTGGATGTCATGGATGTAAACACGCAGAAAGGCATTGAAATGACCATGGCTCAGTGGACACGCTACTATGAGACTCCAGAGGAGGAACGAGAGAAACTCTATAATGTCATCAGCCTAGAGTTTAGCCATACGAGATTGGAGAACATGGTGCAGAGGCCATCCACGGTTAGTCTAATCATTTCGTCCATATAGTCATTGACACTAGAGGGTTTGTTTTTATACTGGGAGAATTTATAACTTTTCATACACACCAAGATTAAGCAGAAGGTGAATAGACTATTTAGTTAGAACAACTGGAATTTTTAGAATAGTCTTTATTTTCCAGAATCATAGACATTGTGAGGTGAAGTTAGAAACTACACTGGGGATGTGTGTTTGCATGCCCAGAATCACAAGAAGAGAATGGAGGAGAAGGAATTATGTGGCCATCTCCCTGAGAGCTGATTTCTTTTCTCTTTTTGGAGAGGTTTTCGCTATAGGGTGCGTGCACTTGCCAGAAAGACAGAGAGACAGAGAGATAAAAAGCGAGAAATCACCCCCCAGGGAGGATGCCCACACCACAATCCCTTCTCCATTCTTCTCTTGGGATCTTGGGCATGCACACACACGCGCCCGGCGTGAGTTTAAGCCATTGGGTCCGGGACTCGAACCGTGGTCGACTACATGGGAGTTCAGTGACATAGCCATTACGCCAACTGCTGGTCCCCTGGGGGCTGATTTCTCACTTTCTATCTTTCCAGAGACCACATGCACCTTATGGCAAAAAATCTTTCTTTTTTTTTTTTGGAGAGGTTTTTGCTATAGGGCGCGTGCGCTCGCCAGGCAGACAGAGAGTGACAGAGACATAGAAAGCGAGAAATCACCCCGCCGCACTCCCTCCTCCTCCATTCTCCTCTCGGGATCTTGGGCACGCACAAACACGCACCCAGCGTGAGTTTAAGCCAACAGGTCCAGGACGTGAACCATGGTCGACTACATGGGAGTCCCGCGACATAGCCACTACACTAACTGCTGGTCCCTGGCAAAAAATCTTAAAAAAAAAATAAATTTTTTTTTGAGAGGTTTTTGCTATAGGATGCACGCACTCACCAGAAAGAGAGTCAGAAAACAAGAAATCACCCCCCGAGGGAGTGGCTACTCTGCAATCCCTTCTCCTCCATTCTCCTCTTGGGATCTTAGGCACACACACACACACGCCCAGCATGAGTTTAAGCCACCAGGTCTGGGACTCGAACAACACCAGTCAACTACATGAGGGTTCGGCAGCATAGCCATTACGCTAACTGCCCCCCCCCCATTTTTTCTTTAATTAAAAAAATCGTAAAATGACTAGATATATTCCAAAAATGAAAGTAATCCTTCTCAGGGAAATAAGTATTCCCAACCTTCTGTAGACAGCCACTACTTTGTCAAGAAAGGGATTAAATAAAAAACTGCCTTAAGACCAGCTGATGGCATAGCAGTTGTATCGCCGGACTCCCATATAGCTGACAGTGGTTCTGGTGACTTGAAACTTATGCCAAGCATGTATGTATGCCCACCCGCATGCCCAGGATCCCAGGAGGAGAAGGGATTGTGGTATGGCCACTCTCCTCTTCAACCCCTGTGGAGTGATTTTTTTCACTGTCTGTCTCTCTCTCTGGTGACCACATAAACCATAAGGCAAAAACCTCTCTAAATAAATACATACATACATGAATTAATTAATTAAGCAGCCTTCAGTAGAGTTAGAGATCAAAAACAAATTTAACTTTCCCTTACAATGGATCTATTACTACTAGTCACCTAATAACTATCACATAAAGCAATGACCTGACTCTAAACCAGTTTTCTCCTAAGCTTCTCAGAAAGTATAAACCTACCAGATAAAACTTTCTTAAGCAAACTTCCCACCAACAGTTTTAAGTGAATTTTAAGGTTGCTCTATAGGGGCCATCAGGTATCATGATGGTTAAAATGCTGGACTTCACGTGGCCAACCACAGTTCGAGTACCAGATCTGGTGGCTAGAATATCATTCTGATTACATGTGTGTGTGTCTCCAAAACCCCAAGAGAAGAATGGAGGAGAATTATGACGTGGCCATTCCCTCTGGTTGAGGGGGAGGGGTGATTTCTCACTTTCTCTCTATCTGTATCTCTGTCTCTCTTTTCTCTGGTGAGCGTACATGCCCTGTAACAAAAACTTTAAAAACAAAAAAACAAAACCTTTTCTTTTTTTGGAGAGTTGTTTGTTTGTTTGTTTTTTGCTATAGGGTGCATGTGCTCGCCAGGAAGACAGAGAGACAGAAAGAGAGAAAGTGAGAAATCACCCCCCAGGGGGATGGCCACACTACAGTCTCTGCCTCCATTCTCCTCGTGGGTTCTTGGGCATGCATGCACATGCACCTGGCGTGAGTTTAAGCCACCGGGTCTGGCACTTGAACCAAAATCAGCTATGTGGGAGTCCAGCGACATAGCCATTACGCCAACTGCTGGTCCCTCAGAATCTTATTTTCTTAATTGACTAACCATGTGAAGTGGTTAAGGCCTCTGGATCCCACATGACTATGCTGTTTGAATCCCAGACCCAGCAGCTTGACAAATACAGGGGCATATGTGCATGTATACCCAAAACCCCAAAGGGAAAAACAGAGGAGAATGAATTATGGCATGACTATTTCATGTAGGAGATGCTCTCTCACTTTGTCTCTCTTTAATGAGCACATGCTCCTTCTAGTAAAGTTTAAAAAAAAAAAGATACATGACCATGTACACATGAAGCCTTCTTTGTAGCATTCTGAATTTATTCATTTTGTCCTCAGTCTTTTTAACATAATAATTTATTTAATTTTACTTAGTATTATTTAATTTGTTATAGGGCATGTACGCTACTAGAGAGAGAGAGAAAGAGAGAATCCGCCAGGTCTGGGATTCAAACTGTGGTCACTATATGGGAGTCCAGCGTCCCAATCAATAAGTCACCTGCTGGCCCTTGTCCTCAATTTTAATGATGAAAATGCTATATCATCTTTTTTTAAAGCTTTGATTTGTCATTGTTTCTTTTTTTTAATAATTATTTATTTTTATTTCTATTTATTCATCTACACACAGAGAGAAAGAAAATGCAAGAAAGCAAGCCACCAGGTCCAGAACCCGAACTATGGTTGGCCATGTAGGAGTGTTCAGCATCTTTAACCACCACACCACCTGCTGGTCCCTGAAAATGCTACATCATTTTATAAAAATTAGAAAAATGTCTTACCAGGCTAGCCCTATAGCCCAGTAGTTAAGGGAGCCAGATCTCACATGTCCAAATATTGTTCAAGTCCTAGCCCCAAGATTTGAAATCCCAATAGGGTGCTTGCCCCAAATCCCAACAGGGTAGAGAAATGGCAGAGATGGGATTGTGGTTTGACCATGTATCATTGGTGAGTGCTTTTTCCCTCTCCCTTTCTCTCTGGTGAGTGCATAAGCCCTCTGACAATTTAAAAAAAAAAATGGTAAGACAATAAATGGAGGAATAGAACCTGTTAAAGGCCTCAGAATTAGAAAATTCTCTAGAGGGCAGAGGCTACAATGCCCCATATCTTTCAGAGACCTAACACATGTCCAGAACAATTGAGTGAACTATGACCAAGGTTCTAAAAGCAAACCAGCTTTCTGTAACCTTACAGTGACATGCTTATTCTGTAGGTATCTTTTCCTTTTTCATTTGTCTAGGTCTTTCCCAATGTATCTCAGCAGTGCCTGTTAAAAAAACAGATTTCCGGGACCAGCAGATGGCGTAGTAGCTATGTTGCTAGATTCCCACTAGGCTGACCGCAGTTCAGGTCCCAGACCTGCCAGCCTGAAACTCACACCAGGCACATGTACATGTATGTCCAAGATCCCAGGAGGAGAATGAAGAAGAGATTGCCGTGTGGCTATCCCCTGGGGAGTGATGACTATCCCCCCGGGGAGTGATTTCTCATTTTCCCTCTTTCTGTCTCTCTTTCTCTTTCTCTTTCTCTCTCTCTCTCTCTCTCTCTCTCTCTCTCTCTCTCTTTCTCTCCAGCAAGTGCATGGGCCTTAAGGCAAAAACCTGCTTAAAAAACAAAACAAAAAACCCCCAGACTTTATTGAGGTAAAATTGACAAGCAGTAAGCATGCATTTTAGATGTATATTTCAGTGTTTTGACAACTGTTTGTTACATGTAAGTACCATCATGAGTCAAGATACATGGGGCAAGCAGGTGGCATGGTGGTTAGGGGTGCTGGACTCCCACATGGCTGACAAAGATTCGAGTCCTGGACCTGTCAGCTTGCTTTTTCACTCTCTCTGTTCCTCTTTGGTCAAATAAATAAATAAATAAATAAATAAAGTTAAATAATCCTTTAAAAAAAAAAATTTCCTGTTATTTTTGTAAACCTAAAGCTGCATAATCTCTTGTTCCCTATGATCTTTAATACCTTCAGAGTTTTTATTAGTTCATTAAATACATATTGAGCACTATACAAGGTGCTTAATACTTAGTGGGGCCACCTCCATGGCCTAGTGGTTAAGGCACCTGGATCCCATATGGCTAACCATGTGGTTTTAGTTCCAGCCCCACTGGCTTGAGAAACACTAGTTGTTTGTGCATGTATTCCCAGAATCCTGTCAGAATAGAGTTGAGAAGGGGTTATAGCATATCCATTCCCCATGTGGAGTACATTCTCCTCTTCCTCTCTTTGTCAAGCATATACAGCCTTTAGCAAAAGAAAAATAAGTATCATCCTCAAAATGGTTACAGGTTCATAGAGAAGAAATAAAAGAAAATGGGCATTTATATAAACTGCAACATGGTAAGTGCTTCAAAGGTAAATAATACAGAATATGGTGAGAGCATGTGAAGAGGACCTTCCTAACCTAAATGAGAGGAATATTGGGGGGAAGCTCTTTGGAAAAAGTAATACCTAGATTTGACATAAAGGGAATAATGAATAGGAATAGCATGTGAGGAGTCCAGTTGGTGGTATGGTGCATAAGACAGTTGGATTCCATGTGTCCTACTGTGCGGTTCGAGTCCTGGACCCAGCAACTTGTAAAACACTGGATGCATGTGTATGCATGCCTAAAATCCCAAGAGGAGAATGTAAGAGAAGGGATTGCAGTGTGGCCATCCTCCTTGGGAATGATTTCTCACTGCCCTACCACCACCTCATGAACACAAACACTCTACAGCAAAACTGTAAAAAAAGCTAGCAGGTAGCACGAAGTTAGGATGGCTAGATCCTACATGGCTAACTATGTGGTTTGAGTTCTGGATCTGGCCATTCCTCAGAGGATTTCTCAGGTTCTTTCTCTGTCACTCTCTGGCAAGTGCACAGACACTAAAGCAAAAAACTAAAGGGACCAGCAGTTGGCGTAGTGGCTATGTTGCTGGACTCCCATGTAGTCGACCGCAGTTCGAGTCCTGGACCCGGTGGCTTAAACTCATGCCGTGCACATGTGCGTGCATGCCCAAGACCCTGAGGAGAGAATGGAGAAGAGGTTGCGGCGTGACCATCCCCCCTGGAGGGTGATTTCTTGCTTTCTGTCTGTCTGTCTCTTGTCTTTCTGGTGAGCGCACATGCCCTATAGTAAAAACCTATCGGAAAAATAATATAAACAAATAAATAAATAGGATCTGTAAAAGTAGGTATAAGGAGGTAAGGTGGGCAAGTTTTAGTGCCCATTGTGGGAACTAGCTTAAAGTAGAGTTCTCTGGTAAGAAGACGGAACTTTTACTGCTGTCGTTCCTATAACTGATAAAAAAAATGACAACAGACAACACTGTGTTCATTTTGTGTGTGTGTGTGTGTGTGTGTGTGTGTGTGTGAGTGATGGGCAGTTAGTTCATGGAAGCCCGTGAGTTTTTATTTTATTTTTTGATTTATGATAGGGTGCTTACATGTATGTGTGAGAGAGGGAAAGGGAGAATACCCTGTACAGGGTCTGATTATGCCATGATCCCTTTCTCCCAGCCTGGCATATGCTTGGCACTGGCACATACATAAAGTGCCTCAGACTGACCAGGCAGGGGATTCAAATCTCAGTCTCCATAAACTTACTCAAGCAGTGTTTTTTTTGTTTGTTTTTTTGTTTATTTTTTAAGAGAGAGCGAGATTGTTGCTATAGGACATGTGTACTCACCAGAGAGACAAAAGGCAAGAAATCACCACCCCCATAGGAGGTTGGCCATGCCACAATCCCTTCTCTTCCATTCTCCTCTCAGGATTTTGGGCATGCACTCGCATGCATCCAGCATGAGTTTTAAGCCACCAGGTCCAGAACTCGAACTCAACTGCATGGGAGTCTTGTGACGTAACCATTATACTATGTGCTGGTCCCAAGCAGTGTGTTTCTTCTCTGCCACAGAGCTAGCCTCCATGAGTTGTTTTGAAACAACGTATGAATAGATCAGATCCTAGGTATTATACTTCTTGCCTATTTTGCCCTAATTTCGGTGCAAAATAGGTTGAAACTGGTGATTATCCTTACTGGAGGCTTGTTTTCATATGGATCAAGTATTTACCCAAAGGCCTAACCAAGACTGTAGATAAACTTAAGAAGATAAGTATAAACACATTACCACAAAATCTGTCTGTATTCAGTAATGCCAAAGAAAGAGAGGCAGTACTGATTACAGGTGAAAAATTCTGGCCAGAAGAATTCTGTTTTCCACAAATGAAATTTGGTATAAATGCCCATGAGCTCCCAAACCTTCCTCTCCCCTTAAGATATGAGAATTTATGGTGTTATTGAGCAAGTACATTATTCATTATTCTATTAGAGTTGATGAAGGACAGAATAGGAGATGGGAGATGTTGTCATTACAGTAAGAAACAGAAAGTAGAGGTTCTTTGAAGGAGAGAAAGGCATCTGGGGCTTTTTCAGTGTTCTAGGCCCAGTGGATGCTTGGTTAAAACTGTTGACTCCAGGACCAGCAGTTAGCGTAATGGCTATGTCGCCGGACTCCCACGTAGTCAACCGTGGTTCGAGTCCCGGACCTGGTGGCTTAAACGCACACTGGGCGCGTGTGCGTGCGTGCCCAAGATCCCGAGAGGAGAAGGGAGGAGAAGGGATTGCGAGGAGAATGTAAGAGAAGGGATTGCAGCGTGGCCATCCCTTCTGGGGGGTGATTTCTCGCTTTCTATTTCTCTGTCTCTGTCTGTCTGGCGAGCGCACGTACCCTATAGCAAAAACCCTCTCCAAAAAACAAACAAACAAACAAACTGTTGACTCCCTAAGCAGAAATCCTTTGAAGTGGAGCAGCAAGGTAGCCTTAATAGTTCCTTATTTTAGAGACCAGCAGTTAGCATAATGGCTATGTTGCTGGACTCCCATGCAGTCGACTGCTGTTTGAGTCCCAGACCCGGTGGCATAAACTCACTTTGGCCGCATGTGCATGTGTGCCCAAGATCCCAAGAGGAGAATGGAGGAGAAGGGATTGCAGTGTGGCCATCCCACCTGAGGGGTGGTTTCTCACTTATTGTCTCTCTTTGTCTCTCTGGTGAGCGCACGCACCCTATAGCAAAAACCTCTCAAAAAAAAAAAAGTTTCTTATTTTGGTTATTTCTTCTATGGCATTGGTGATTCCTTCCAAACACTCTCCTGTAATTAACACCTGATTATCCACTGATCACCTGCCTTATATCATTATCCATAGATTATATGCATTTATCTAGCTACATATTTTAAATAAGTTATCAAATACATAGATGTTATAAAGCTTACTACATATGAGAGGTCTATGGAAGATGTATATGTGAGTTTGTTGGAGATGAATGTATGAAAAGTTATGCATGGATTTCCTTTTTTTGGTACCAAAGTAAACCTGTACTTTAGTTCTACTTTTCCATGAACTTTTTTCTTTGTATTTGTTTGTTTGTTTGTTTTTTAGATTTTTGCCGTAGGGTGTGTGTGAGAAAGAGAGACAGAGAGAGAGTCAGAGAGAGGGAAAGTGAGAAATCATTCCCCAGTAGGGATGACCACACTATAATCTCTTCTCTTTTATTCTCCTCTTGGGATTTTGGGCATGTGTGCACCCAAAACATGCAGCCAGCATGATTTTCAAGCCTCTGGGTTCAGGACTCGAACCGTAATCAGCTATGTGGGAGTCCAGCACCTTAACCACTATGCCACCTGCTGGCCCTTTTCCTTTTTAAAGTTTCCTCTTACACTTATGGTTTTTTACAACCATCAGTTAGATATTTAATTATCAGCACTTTGCTGGATTCGTGGTTGCTTTATCTACTTGGGGATGTTTCTGGGAGTTCAGTGGTGGGTATAGGCACTTGAAGTTACAGGATATACTACAAATCACTGTAATGTTTTGACATAGTTTTATACTGTTTTCTCATTTCATTCAGTAAATATTTAAAACTTCCTTCAAGATAATTGTCTTAATTTTATAGATAAGTTCCAGGACCTTACATGATCTCAAGAAACATAATAGACCTGGAATTTTTTATTGCTAACCTAGTAGTTTCTATAGCACATTGCCTGTACAAACCTACCAATAGCCACCAGGTCTGGGACTCAAGCTACGGTTGACCATGTGGTCAACCAGCACCTTAATCACCACACCACCTGCCAGCCCCATCTTTTTTATTATTTTTTAAACTATTGATATATATTATTTTTTAATAATTATTTTATATGGGACCAGCAGTTAGCATAATGGCTATGTCACTGGACTCCCCTGCA
>NW_006209345.1:3204376-3206367 GCF_000334495.1 Tupaia belangeri chinensis | reverse complement strand
CTTTCTGTCTCTGTCTGGCAAGCGCACGCACCCTAGAGCAAAAACCTCTAAAAAAAAAAAAAGTACTTTATTTAACTATTTATTTATTTGTTAATTTGACCAGAGAGGGACAGAGAAAGAGATTGAGGAAGCAAGCTAGCTGCCAGGTCTGGGACTCTCTGCAGTTGGCCATGTGGGAATCCAGCACCCTTAACCACCACACCATCTGCCAGTCCCAACTATTGATATTTAACAGTGATAGCTCTTTAAGTGAGTTTGCCTTCCAGATAATACTTGTGTTTTCTTTTTTCTTCGTTTTTTTGTTTTTTGTTTGTTTGTTTTTGTTTTTGTTTTTCTGTAGGGTGTGTGTGCTTACCAGAGAGAATGAGTTAAAGGGAAAATGAGAAATCACTCCCTAGGGGGCCAAGCTACAGTCCTTTTTCCTCCATTCTCCTGATTTGGGGCATGCACACACATGCACCTGGCATGATTATCACGCTGCCAGGTCCAGAATTCAAACTGGAGTCGGCCATGTGGGAGTCCAGCATCTTATCACCGTGTCACCTACTGGTCCCTAGATAGTACCTTTTGGTTTTTTTTTGGAGAGATTTTCACTGTGGGGCGCGTGCGCTCGCCAGACAGACAGAGACATAGAGACAGAAAGCGAGAAATCACCCCCCAGGGGGGATGGTCACGCCGCAATCCCTTCTCCATTCTCCTCTCGGGATCTTGGGCATGCACACACACGCGCCCGGCGTGAGTTTTAAGCCACCGGGTCCGGGACACGAACCGCGGTCGACTACGTGGGAGTCCAGCGACATAGCCATTACGCTAACTGCTGGTTCCCCCTAGATAGTACCTTTTATCAAATAAAAAATTACAGCTCATGGAGCCAGCAGATGGTGTAGTAGTGGTTATGTTGCTGGACTCCCACATGGTCAGCCGTGGTTCAGGTCCCATCCTGGTGGCTTGAAACTCATGACAGACACGTGTGTATACATGTCTTAGATCCTGGGAGGAGAATGGAGAAGGGATTGCGGCATGGCCATTCCCTCGAGAAATGATTCCTCACTGTCTCTGTCTCTATCTCTCCAGTGAGTGTACACACCCTAAGAAATAAACCCTCAAAAAAAAATAATAAGTAAACATTATATATAATTATACCAATATTGACTTAAAAGAGAATTCTTGGTCAGACACTATTGTGTCATTTAATGACTCCATTTTGATTAGTGCTGTATTTGAGATCATATTGATGGAATATTAGTCTTTTTTTTTTTTCGTTTAATAATTCTTTTTTTTTTTTTTTTCTTTTTTTGGAGAGGTTTTTGCTATAGGGTGTGTGCGCTCGCCAGAAAGACACAGAGAGACAGAGAGACAGAAAGCAAGAAATCACCCACCAGGGGGAATAGCCTCGCTGCAATCCCTTCTCCTCCATTCTCCTCTCTGGACCTTGGGCACACACGCACATGCACCTGGTGTGAGTTTAAGCCACTCAGTCCAGGACTCAAACCATGGTCGACTACATGACTACATGGGAGTCCAGCGATGTAGCCACTATGCCAACTGCTGGTCCCCGTTTAATAATTATTTCTAGAGTGTTTGCCTAGTGACTGTAAGATTCATTAATAGATTGTCTTAATTTGGTTATAACTGAATTGTAATTTTTGGTGTGTATGTCAAGAAAATGTCTATTTCTTGATTTTAAAATTCTCTTTAACCTCACCCTTCCCTAGTAGCTTAAATATTTTCTCCTTTTTAAAGGTGGATTTCATTGACTGGGTAGATAACATGTGGCCAAGGCATTTGAAGGAAAGTCAGACTGAATCAACAAATGCCATCTTGGAGATGCAGTACCCTAAAGTACAGAAGTAAGTTATTTATTCTGCATTTCCTCAGTGTGCTCTCGAATTCAAAATGGTAGCAAGGAGTGATTTCCTCCTATACAGGTTTGCTTTTTGTCCTAGATGGTCAAAATGATGATTTATTTAAAGAGTAGGCTTTACAGTTCC
>NW_006209345.1:3178791-3204345 GCF_000334495.1 Tupaia belangeri chinensis | reverse complement strand
AAGAGTGTGGATGAAAACAAGTGACCATATGGTTAAGAGGAAAAAACTATTCTTTTGGTGACATGATGACTTGATTGCATTCTTTTCACCTACTAATTACTGATTAGATGGAAGGTAGGGGGAGTATATAAAGAGACAATGTAGCATTTTGGTGGGTCGCTCCTTTTTTTTTTTCATCAGTGTATTAATGCTCTGCTTTTTTGGATCAGGTACTGTCTAATGAGTGTTCGAGGCTGCTACACTGATTTCCATGTGGACTTTGGTGGTACTTCTGTTTGGTATCATATCCATCAAGGGGGAAAGGTACGGTCTTAGTTATGGTGGGGGCTTGGAATCTGAAGCTGGTTATATCATGTTTGCTTCAGTTCATGCATGTTTAACATACCCCAGAAATTAATTCATTAGGAAATCGTTTTTGTTTATATCTAGAGAGAATTGTAGATTATACTGACCTTTTTGACAAGTGTTCATTAGGAATTAGTATTCGTCTAGTACACTGTCATTACACCAATACTAGCATAGTATTTAGTAAATCTCAACAGTCCTATTTCTGGATTCTCAAACCAGAGTTATCTAAATGAAGTCAAGGAAGTGACTTTACACGGACAAGATAATTTCTGTACTTAGAAGTATAATAATGTAGTGCAAAGAAACACATATTTTGTATAGATTTATGCTTTTCAAATTAAGAGACAGACCAATTTTCCTTACACGGAGGTACTAGTGTAACACGTGGCTAAAGGAAGCTTTTATATACTTTTTGAGGGTATTAATAGATTTTGAAAGATTAATTTTGCTTTTAAAGAATGATATTTCAGCTTGTCAATGTTTCTGAATGCTATTTGAGAATGGAAATCTAGAATTAATATCAGAGGTTTATAGTATACTTTTGTAACTCTTTTCCCCTTTATTCGAAGTAAATGCTTTTGTGAGAGAAAATTAGAACTAGAATGAAAACTCAATGCTTCTTTTTTTCTTTTTTTGAGAGGTTTTCGCTATAGGGCGCTTGCGCTCACCAGACAGAGAGAGACATAGAGACAGAAAGTGAGAAATCACCCCCCAGGGGGGATGGTCACACCACAATCCCTTCTCATCCATTCTCCTCTCGGGATCTTGGGCACGCACGCACATGCGCCCGGCCTGAGTTTTTAAGCCACCGGGTCTGGGACGCGAACCACAGTCAACTACGTGGGAGTCCAGCAACATAGCCATTATGCTAACTGCTGGTTCCCAAAACTCAATGCTTTTTAAAATGTTTAATTTAGAGCAACTATACCTCTAAATCCAAGTCATTTTGTTTTCTTTAGATCCATTTAAGCAGGCATCTTAAGTTTTGTCCTATAGTCTTAGTGACATTGGAACAACAACAACAACAACAAAAAAAAAAAAACCTGGGTGAGGCTCTTGAAGATATTGTACCTAATTAAATATGCTATTCAGGACTCAACAGCCAGGGGTATATAAGAGACAGCTTAGGTAATGAGCTAAATGCCCCTCTTTGAGTCTGAATGTATTCCAGGTTCTATAGGCAAACCTCAAGGAAGCCCTAATGCTTTTTGAGGAAATGGAGAATAAGAAATACCTACTTCCTTGGGCCTTCTGGAATTTCTGAGGTAGTCAGGTTTTATAGGCTGAGAGGATTGTTTGTCTCTTCTATTTGGTGGTTTTAACTTTGTACCTGTGTTATCAGTTGAGGGAAACGACTGGGTCATGTCAATGGCTGTTAACAGACTGAAGTTTTTTAACTCACAGGTCTTCTGGCTCATCCCCCCTACAGCCCACAACCTGGAGCTGTACGAGAATTGGCTGCTGTCAGGGAAACAGGGAGACATCTTTCTGGGTGACCGGGTGTCAGATTGCCAGCGCATTGAGCTCAAGCAGGGCTATACCTTCGTCATTCCCTCAGGTAAGTAAGACAGGGAAAAGCGGGTTGTTTACTCTAGCCACTTTTCTTAAAGACAAAGAAATTGATAGATTACCAAAAAAGTGGTTTTAATACTAAAGTGGGCAAAAAATGATGGTTTCCTTTCTTGTTATTTTGAAGTAAATTTTGAGATTGTATATTTAAACAAAAATGTTAAAGGTAGTGATTTTTCACTTAGAGTGTATCAGAATTGCTAGAAGAGACTTCAGATCTTCATGTTTGGGCCCCATATTGGCTCTACTAATTCAAAATATCTGTAGAAAGGCCAGTAGATGGCATAGCGGTTATGTCACTGGACTCCCACATGGCTGACCATGGCTCAGGTACTGGACCCTGTGTCTTGAAACTCATGCTGGGTGCTTGTGTGTGCATGATTAAAATCCTGAGTGGAGAATGGAGGAGAAGGGATTGCAGTGTGGCCATTCCCCCGAGGGGGTGGGTAGTGATTTCTCACTTTCTGTCTCTCTGTCTCTCCAGCAAGCACTCGCACCCTATAGCAAAAATCTCTCTCAAAGGAAAACAGAATCTCTGTAGACAAGGGCCTGTTCCATAGGTGGTAGACAACCCCTGCTAATGATCTATCTACCCTTCTAGGGAATGGACAGTGAATACCAGAGTGCTGGTGAATCA
Organism: Tupaia belangeri chinensis; assembly: GCF_000334495.1. Classification (NCBI taxonomy): domain Eukaryota; kingdom Metazoa; phylum Chordata; class Mammalia; order Scandentia; family Tupaiidae; genus Tupaia; species Tupaia belangeri. Next base: position 3,201,791 of record NW_006209345.1, on the reverse strand, counting down.
ATTTTTTTTTTTTTTTTTTTTTTTTTTTTTTTTTAGATTTTTGCCACAAGGTACGTGCGCTCGCTGGAGAGTGGCAGAAAGGGAAAGTGAAAAATCACCCTCCCCAGATGGCCACACTGCAGTCCCTTCTGCTCAGTTCTCCTCTTGGGATTTTTGGGCACACACAAACACATGCCCAGAATGATTTTCAAACTGCACTCTGGGACTTGAACTGGAATCAGCCATGTAGGAATCCAGCACCTTAACCACCATGTCCCCTGCTGGCCCAAAATCAGTATTTTTGATCATGTCCCTAGTTCCAAAATAAATGCTTATAAAGAACATAGATTTTAGAGTCACAGACCTATATTCAAATTCTTTTTTTAAAGAATTATTTTATTTTAACTTTATTTTTTCATTTAAATTTGACCAGAGAGGGATAGAGCAAGAGTAAAAGAGAGAAAGTGAGAAAGCAATCTGCTAGGTCCAGAACTTGAACTGTGGTCAGCCATCTGGGAGCCTAGCACCCATAACCACCACACCACCAGCTGGCCCCCCTATATTCAAAATCTAACTAATACATTTACCTGCTCGTTAACCACTTTGGTCATATATTTAAATCCATGTCTCATCTTATTGTGAGGAATAAATGAGAATACATGTGAACTCTTTTGTACAGATCCTGGGTCATAGTTGGTGCTTCAATAAATTATACCATTTATTAAAAGTTTATTATGGGAGACCAGCAGGTGGTGTGGTCATTAAGGCTGCTGGACTCCCAAATGGCTGACTGCAGTTCAAGTCCTGGTCCTGGCAGCTTGCTTTCTCACTTTTTCTCTCTTTCTCTCTCTAGTCAACCTCAAAAAATAAAATAAAATTATGACAATGAATAAATTAAAAAAAAAAAGTTTATTATGGGACCAACCCTGTAGTGCAATGGTTAAGCATTGTGTGGTCGTTGGAAACTGGATCCTGCATGGCCAACTGTGGTTCATATCCCACCCTCACAGTTTGAAAAACATGATAGGTGCATTGCATGTGTATGCCTGCCCAGAATCCTGAGGGAATGAAGAAATGGAGAAAAGAGATTGTGACATGACTATGCCCCACTACCAGGGTGTTTTTGTTTTGTTTTGTTTTGTTTTTAGAGAGATTTTTGCTAGAGGGCGTGTGCACTCACAAGAGAGACTGACAGAAAGTGAGAAATCACCCCCTGGGAGATGGCCATGCCACAATCCCTTCTCCTCTAGTTTTCTCTCGGGATTTTGGGCACACATGCACACGTGCCTGGCATGAGTTTGAAGCCGTCAGGCCCAGGACTCAAACCACTGTCGACCATGTGGGAGTCTGTCTAGCAATGTAACCATTACGCCATGTGTTGATTCCTATGGGGGACCTTTTTATCTCTCCTTCCCTCTGTGTCTCTGGCTAGCACATGCACCCTCTGGCAGTTAAAAAAAAAAGTTTATTATATGTTAATCACTTTACATACATTTTCTTTACTAATGCTCACCAACAATCATTTGAGTATAATTTATCCTAGTTTTATAAAGGAAATTGAGGCTTCAAGAGTTAGTAATTTGACCAACCACTAGGAGGCAGAACCAAACTGAATGTGATCTAGGAACCTTATTCTAATATGTGCTTTCATCCATTGCCCTCCATTTCATTTCTTCCAGGCTGGATTCATGCTGTGTATACTCCCACAGACACATTAGTGTTTGGAGGCAATTTTTTGCATAGTTTCAACATCCCCATGCAATTAAAAATATACAACATTGAAGATAGAACACGGGTAAGTGATTTTATGTAACAAAAAGATTTTTTGTAACAATTGGATGTGAAGAGGTTTACTCCATTTAAGACAGATGTTGCAAGAGATTAATAGTTCATCAAAAAATCAATTTTGGGGGGGTTAAAATGCAGTGTTCACATTTTCAGAACACAGAAAAATTTTAATAGGATCTACATGCTTGGTTTTGAAGACTAATTCTTTGAGGTTCGTGATATCTCCTATCTTTTTATAGGGCCAGATATGGACATGTGGCAATCTTTGAGTCATGTTTTTCATTATACTCCTAGTATAATGAGGTTTTTCATCTCAAGTTTCTTAAGTTTAAATCCATGTATCTTTCTTCACTCTGACTACCATTTAACACTCAAAACATCTTTAATATATAGATGTGTATACTGTGTTCTCAACTGGGATTTCACAAGAAAATTAAACCCTACAAGAAATAATTTGTGTGTCTTATTTTCTCACTTTTCAGTAGACGAATGCACAGCTGGTACCATTCTAGATGCACAGGAGAAAAGTTAATTAATTATATATATTGGGTCATTGGGAAAGTCATGATGCATTTTTGCATCAGAAAAGACATTGCAGGGGCTGGCAGGTAGTGTGGTGATTTCCCTCCCTCCCTCCCTCCCTCCTCCCTCCCTCCTCCCTCCCTCTCCCCCTCTCTCCCCCTCTCTCCCTCCCTCACTCCCTGGTCAAATTAAAACGAATGAATAAATAAAATAAAATAATTCTTTTAAAAAAAAAACACATGACTTCGTGACTTAATGTAATGGATACATTAAGCAAGAATTGACAAACTTTCTGTAAAGGACCAGATAGTAAATATTGTAGGCTTTGTGGACCATACAGTATCGAATGCAACAACTTAATGTAACCTATGTAATGTAAGCAAATGATGTGGCTCAAATAAAATAAAATTTGAATTTCAGACAATTTTACATGTAACAAAACAACTTAATTTTTTTCACCATTTTTTCAACACATAAAAACATAGGAAATACTCCTAGTTCGTGGGCAAGTTAGATTTAACAAATCTAACAAGAGGTTTGATCAAACCTTCTAGCTTTTATCTCCCAGCTGACCTATGCCTTAGGAAATTAGGGCCTAATTTTTTTAGCAAAACACTAGTTAGTAAGGGCCAAATCATATGTGATAGAGGTATAAATTGCCACTAAACAGCAATTAGAGTATTTGGAGTTGTGATATACACAACTAATAGTCAAGTAATTTATCAAAATAGTAACAGTATATATGAATAGATGTTTTTATATACATATGATCAGTTATTTAATTAGGTTTTTGGCAAAAAATTTAGAACACCAATTTGTGAGGATAAACTCCATTTGTAAGGGCAAACACGGATCACAGGTAGCTCTGGAGCTGAGGAACAGCTTTGATTTTTTGGTAAAATTTGTGAGTCCACAGCTTTCTGATCAATCTTGTGCTCTGTAATCTCATATTTCTCCTCCTCTATGTCAAAGATCTCACCTTCCTGGTGTCTGGGCTTTCACAGTTTTTTTCTTGAAGTAAGCATCTGTATGGTGCTTTGGAATTTTTACTTTGCTAATATCAATTTTCATGGAGGTGGCAATGACAAATTTCTGGTGTGTTCTACACAGTGGAACTCAATTGAGAACCAGTGGTCCGGTTACAAATAGCAAGCCACTGCTCAGCTGCTTCAGGAAAACTACTCTCTTGCCTCTGTGGTGTCCAGTAAGGACAATTAGAATGGTCTCAGAAATGATGCTAGCTTGTAGCTTTCTCACATGCCGACTAAAAGTGTTTTTTGCCGTGGCTCAATAGCTTTCGAGGTACATATTCAGTAGGATAATACTTTTTGCGCAGTTTAACCACCCGGGTACCACCATTCCTGTCTCCACCAACTGGTTTTGTGACAGTCTCAAGAACCTTCTCCTTTTTCTTTTTGATCCTGGATTTAGTGGCCGAGTATTTCCTCTTGTACATGGCCTTCCTGGGATACATGGCAGATCGGGAATATCTGCCAATGCCCCAGACTAGGACCGAGTTTCGGCTGCAATGGGGCTTCCCCTTCTTGGACTTTATAACCTTGGTGTCACCCTTTTTAACCTTGCCACTGGCATCAGCCTTCTTGGCTTCAGGTTTCTTCTCCTTAGTATCCTGCTTTGCAGCTTTTCCACCTGCCATCTTGTATAGTGGGAAAGACACAAATAGATATTAGCAAGTGTGGGGAAATAGTAACAGTTGGTGAATCTCAGAAAAGGGCATAGAAATGTTCATGGTACCTTTTTTTTTTTTTTTTTAAGAATTATTTTATTTATTTATTTACTTGTTTATTTTAATTTGACCAGAGAGGGACAGAGTGAGAGAGAGAAAGAGGGAGAAAATGAGAAAGCAAGCCAACAAGTCTAGGACATGAACCTTGGTTGGCCATGTGGCAATTCAGTGCCTTTAACACCAGCTGTCGACCCTGGTACCATTCTTAAAACCTTTTGGTGTGGCCTGTAGGTGGTATGGTGGTTGAGGTGCTAGATTCCCACATGGCTGACCATGGTTTGAGTCCAAGACCTAGCGGCTTGCTTTCTCACTTTCTCTCTATCTCTGGTCAAATTAAATAATAATAATAAGTTAACTTGAATAATTCTTTTTTAAAAAAATGTTTTTGGTAGATTTAAAAGTATTGGAATGTTTAGTGCTGGCCCACGGCTTAGTGTTAACGGAGCCAGATTCCACATGTCTGTCTGTTTCAAACCCTGCTCCCCACAACTTGAAAAACACACCGATTGTGTGCATGCATATCCCACATCCTGACAAGATGGAAAAATGGAGGAGGAAGGATTACAGCTTGACCACACCCCGTTGGGAGGTTCTTTCTCCCTCTCCCTCTCTCAGTCTCTGGCAAGAACATGCATTTTCTGGCAATTAAAAAAAATTTTTTTTAAGATTTATTTATTATCATTAATTTTTAATTTGACCAGGGAGAGACAGAGAAAGTGAGAAAGCAAGCCGCCAGGTCTGGCACTCTTTAACTGTGGTCAGCCATGTGGAAATTCAGTGCCTTTAACCACCTCGCCACCTATTGGCCCCCAAAAGTAATTTTTTTTTATGGCAATTAGTGGAGCCCAGTAGGTAGCGTTGTGGTTGAGGCATTGGGCTACCACGTGGCCAACTGCAGTTCATGTCCTGTATCTGGCAGCTTGCTTTCTCACTTTCCCTCTGCTGAAAACATGTGTTCTATAGCAAGTTTAAAAATAATAATAATAAAAATAATCTTTTTAAAAAATAGTAATTAGTGAAGAATTTACAACTTTATAAGGAACGATCATTGAACTATTCACTGTCATCGTATTCAGTTAACATAAGTGCCAAATCATATATATCATAGCAGTAAAAGTTGTCATTGTGGTACCTATTTTATCATCTTATACTCAGGATTACTATTATTGTTAAGAGTAACAGAAATTGCCCTATTAGTAGAACTATGAGAGGAATTAGTGCTTTTCCAATATATTTTTTTAGAATTATTTATTATTTATTCATTCAGTCATTTTCATTTGACCAGAGACAGACACACAGAGAGAAGGACAGTGAGAAAGCAAGCCACCAGGTCCAGGATTTGAACCGTGGTTGGCCATGTGGAAGTGTCCAGTGCCTTAACTACCACGCCACTTGCTGGCCCTCAATGCATATTATAAAAGTGAATTCGTTGGGGCTGGTAGGTGCATGGTGGTTAAAGGTGCTGGATTCCCACATGCGCGACTGTGGTTCAAGTCCTGGACTTGGTAGCTTGCTTTCTTGCTTTCCCTTTCTCTCTCTCTGTCTCTGTCTCTGTCTCAAATTAAAAAAAAAAAAAGATGAAATTAAATAAATAAGTATTATTAAAAAGAGTAACGTAACTACAGAGATAGTTTTAGTAAATTTGAAGATGTAAAGAATGTATATATGCAAAAATAGGTAAAATATTTTAAAAGAAAAAGTAATTTCATAGTAAAATACTTGTTTAACTCAGTCATTTTAAAAGGTAGTATTCCCCCATACCTCTTTTAAGATTCAGTCTGAAGGGACCAGCAGATGGTGTAATGGTTACATTGCTGAACTCCCACGTAGTTGACTGCAATTTGATTCCTGGACCCAGCGGCTTAAAATTCATGCTGTGTGTGTGTGCGCGTGTGTGCACGCGTGCATGCCCAAAATCCCAAGAGGGGAAAGGAGAAGCGATTAGAGCATGGCCATCCCCATTGGCAGGGGTAGGGGTGCTTTCTTGCTTTCTGTCTCTCTCTCTCTGATGAGCACATGCATCCTGTGGCAAAATTCTTTTTAAAAAAAAAAAAAAAAGGATTCAGTCTGAAAATTAGTTTTTAAAGCTCATTCCCTTTTTGTGACTAAAAATGACTGTTAAAACTGGGGTTTGGGGCTAGCAGGTGGAGTGGAGTAATGGTTAAGATGCTGGATTCCTACATGGTTGACCATGGTCCAAGTCCCGGACCATGCAGCTTGAAACTTCCAGAGAATGGAGGCAAAGGGATTGTAGCATGGCCATTCCCTATGGGGCAGAAGTGATTTCTCACTTTCTGTCTCTCTTTCTCTGTCTCTCTGAGCACACCTGCCCTATAGCTTTAAAAAAATCTCTAAGAAAAAAAGAAAAAACGAGGGCTTCACTAGATCAGTTTCAGGGAAGAAAGGGCAAAAACACTTTCAATAACATAAGTAAAATGAGTACCTTAACTCTGCATGGAGTTTCCTGCCATCTGGTTAACTGGTAAAAACTGATCTTGATTTATTTATTTAATTTCTAGACTCTACTGATCAGAAAATGTCACATTTCCATACCTAATCATCTTATTTTCAAAATTTTTCTAAATATGTCTTAATTCTTTGATTTCAAATAAGGAATCCATCTGTGTTTCTATAAAATTTTATTGACTCTCCTACATATGTACACACAGCAGTTATTGCTTTTCATATCAACCTGTTATATATCAATACTAACCTAGGAGCTATTGAATATGTTACTTATCTCTAAAACTTACAAAGTTGAATTTAAAAGAGAATCTAAAGGGGCCATCTGGTGGCATGGTGGTTCAGGCACCTGGATCCTGCATGGCTGATCCAGTTGTTCAAGTCCTGGACCTGGGGGCTTGAGAAACACACCATGTGTGTGCACGTGTATGCCCAAAATCCTGAAAGAAGAAATTGGAGGAGAAGGGATCACAGCATTGCCATCCCCTATTGGGGGAAGTGTGATTTCTCACTTTTTCTCTATTTCTCCCTCTCTGGTGAGCACTTATACTTTCTAGCAGTTTTAAAAAAGAGACAGAATATATAGAGAATGCTTTATGAGCGAAATACAAAGTGTGTGGTTCTTTTTTTAAAATAATTATTTAATTTTTTGTTTTTTAAAGAGAGAGATTTTTGCTATAAGGAGCATTTGCTCGCCTGAGAGGCAGAGAGACAGAAAGAGAAATCATACCCCAGGAGGGGAGGAATGAACCGACCATAATTTCTTGTCCTTCATTCTCCTCTCGAGATTTTGGGCTCACGTGCGTCCGGTGTGAGTTTTAAGCCACTAGGTCCAGGACTCAAACTGCTGTCAGCTCTGCGAGTCCAGTAACATATCATTATACCATCTGCTGGTCCTTATTTAATTTTATTATTACTACTTTATTTTATATTTTTTAGAAAGACTTTTGCAGCACATTCTGCTGGAAAGACAGAGGCAGAGAGACAAAGTGAGAAATCACCCCCCTAGGGAGGATGGCCACACCACAGTCCCTTCTCCTCCATTCTCCTCCTAGATCTTGACCGCACATACACACGTGCCCAGCATGAGTTTTAGTTTTAACCTGCTGAGTCTGGGACTTGAACCATGGTCAACTACTTGGGGAGTCCAGTGATGTAACCATTACGCCACCTGCTGGTCCTTTATTTTTTTTAATTGTGCTATAGGCATGTCTGCTAACTAGAGAGAAAGAAAAAGAGATAGAGAAAGCAAGCCGCCATGTGGGAGTCCAGCATCTTAACTACCATCTCATCTGCTGGCCCCCAAAGCGTGCTTTTATTTATTTTTTTCTTTTTTTGGAGAGGTTTTTGCTATAGGGCGCGTGCGCTCACCAGCCAGACAGAGGGAGACAGAGAGACAGAAAGTGAGAAATCACCCTCTAGGGGGGATGGCCACGCCATAATCCCTTCTCCATTCTCCTCTTGGGATCTTGGGCATGCACGCACACGCGCCCAGTGTGAGTTTTAAGCCACCAGGTCCGGGACGCAAACTGCGGTTGACTACGTGGGAATCCAGTGACATAGCCATTACGCTAACTGCTGGTCCCATTTCCAGAAAGATGTTAATACACTTAAAAGGCCCTAGGGATAGGCATAGTATGTTACATTTAATTTGGGGGACCAAGTCCCTGTTAGTTCTTATATCTTCACCTCCCTTTATCAGAAATTAGTTAATTTGACTTCATTTATTTTTCTGAGAAAATAAAAGAAGAGGAGACTAAATGCATGCAGAACATTTACCATGTTAATAGTTTGGAATAATCAGTGTTGTTAAGATGTAAGTTATGGGCTGGCCCCATGTCCTAGTGATTTGAATCCAGGCTCTGTGGCTTGAAATAAACACCTGGCATGTGTGTATGCCCCAAATTCCCATAGGATGGAGAGATGGAGAAGAAGGGATTCATGCCCCATAGGAAGTACTCTTTTCCTCTTTGTGTCTTTCTGGCAAGCATACATACCCTCTGGCAATTTAGAAATTAAAAAATAAGTCTTACTTGGCTTACTGTGTTGAAGTATTGGCCTCTCTTTTACTTTTTTAAAAATTATTTTTATTTAACTTCTATTTCTTTATTTACTTATTTTAATTTGACCAGAGAGGGACAGAGCAAGAGAGAGAAAGTGAGAAAACAAGCCGCCTGGTCTGGGATTTGAACCATGGTCAGCCATGTGGGAGTCCAGCACCCTTAACCACCATGCCAGCATGCTGGCCCCTCTCTTACATTTTTCTTTTTAGTGAGGTTTTTGCCTTAGGGCATGTGCACTTTCCAGATGGAGAGAGACAGAGACAGTGAGACAGAACGTGAGAAATCACCTTCCAGGGGGATAGCCATGCCGCAATCCTATCTCCTCCGTTCTCGTCCTGGGATCTTGGGCACACACAGACATGTGCTCACCATGAGTTTCAAGCCACCAGGTCTGGGATTCAAATTGCTGTCAGCCACATGGGAGTTCAGAAACATAACTGCTCTGCCACCTGCTGGTCCCAGAATTGGCTTTCTAATGTGTATGACATCTTTAACTGGACTAATAAACAGTTTATTCATGCTGAAAAAATTCATTTTGCATTCTATAATAACATACAGTGATTGAATGTACTAAAAAAATAAATTGAAAACATTTTTAAATAAAAGAAGGTAGCAGAATATTTTTAGGATAGTCCCTTATCATTGGTCTTCCTCATTGATTAATCCATCTGATTTGCCTTTTCCATTATTGTGGCAGATCTAAATCAATTTTATATAACAATAATAATAATAGTAATAATAATGTTCTTTGGGAATAGAATGGAAAGGAGACTTAAACAGTGGCTGATTAGGCCATATGGAACAAAGTTCAAGGCAGGCAGGCTGAGAGTTGTTAGTTGGGAAAATGCCTAGCCTTATCCTAGATAGGACACAACTTGGGAATGTGTCTCTAATCATACTTTCATATATGGGATGACCTAATATGAACAAGTAACTTCATTATCATGTCCTGTTTTTATTAGATTTTCATTCCATGGCCTTCCTATTCAGAGTTAAACTATAGTAAAGCAAGAGTACCAGGACCAGCAGTTAGTGTAATAGCTATGTCGCTGGACTCCCATATAGTCAACCACAGTTTGAGTCCCAGACCTGGTGGCTTAAACTCACACCGGGCGCATGCATGCGTGCCCAAGAGGAAAATGGAGGAGAAGGGATTGCGGCATGGCCATCCCCCCTGAGGGGTGATTTCTTGCTTTCTGTCTCTCTGTCTTTCTGGTGAGCACACGCACCCTATAGCAAAAACCTCTCAAAAAAAAAAAAAAAATGAGTTCCTAGAATGCCTTTGTATCCTAGAAATTCTGAAATAATTTTCTCAAGTATGCTGTGTTATATTCTAATATTTTACTCTTTGTATCAAAAGCCAAAACTTATTTTTTGATGTTTTCACACTTAATCAAGACAGCTTCTTGAGGCCATCAAATGGCATAGAAGTTACATCATTGGAATTCCACATGGGTGACCACAGTTTGAATCCCAGACCTGGTGGCTTCAAAATCACGCTGGGCACATGTGCATGCATACCCAAGATCCCAGGAGAAGGGTGGAGAAAGGATCGTGGCATGGCTACCTCCACCACCACCCCCCAGGGGGGAATGATCTCTCACTTTCTTTTTTTTGGAGAGGTTTTTGCTATAGCGCACATGCGCTCGCCAGACAGACAGAGACATAGAGACAGAAAGCGAGAAATCACCCCCAGAGGGGATGGTCACGCCGCAATCCCTTTTCCTCCATTCTCCTCTAGGGATCTTGGGCACGCACGCACACGCGCCCAGCATGAGTTTTAAGCCACCGGGTCCGGGACGCAAACCGTGGTCGACTATGTGGGAGTCCAGCGAAATAGCCATTACGTTAACTGCTGGTTCCCTCCCTTTCTTTTTCACTGTCTCTGTCTCTCTCTCTGGCAAGCACACATACCCTAAGGCAAGAACCTCTCCAAAATAAATAGAAAGATAGCTTATTGGTGGCTCTGAATGGTCATTTTGTTTTGTTTTGTTTTGTTTTAAGAGAGATTTTTGCTATGGGGGCGCATGTATTCACCAGAGAGACAGACAGAAGGTGAGAAATCACTCCTTGGGGGTGATGGCCACGCCACAATCCCTTCTCCGTTCTTCTCTTGGGGTTTTTGGCACACATGCACGTGTGCCCAGTGTGTGTTTTAAGCCACCAGATCCAGAACTCTTAACTGTAGTCACCTACGTGAGAATACAGGTACATAACCATTATGTCATCTGCTGCTATTCTGAATGGTCTTTGCAAGTGCCTTCTGTCTTTCATTATTGTTTCCTAAGACCTGCATTTTCTAAGTTTATAGATTGACTTAATTCTTGCTTCATATGCTAACCTGGGTTCACAGGTTGACTGGTGAGCATTTTTCCTGTGTTAATTATTTCAGTAATTCAGTTTGTCTTACTCTCTTTCCTTGAAAATTGTTATTACCTTGCTTTTTTCATTATTCTCTTCCTGTATAGGTTCCAAATAAGTTCCGCTATCCATTCTACTATGAAATGTGTTGGTACGTGTTAGAGCGCTATGTGTACTGCATAACCAACCGTTCCCACCTAACTAAGGAATTTCAAAAAGAATCCCTCAGCATGGGTAAGTGTTCTCCCTACATGAAGTTTCAGGACACCCTTTAGGAGTAAAGTTGAAGCCAAGAATATCCAGTAAGGTATTATTCAGTAGTTGTCTTAATTTTTCACTTATCTACTTGGAAGTACCAAATTTATTCATTGGAATTGAACACTAGTTATCTACCCAAATGTGAATTACTAAGCTACATGAAATACTTTGAATTTGATCTTTGTCTGAGTTGCTAGTATTTAGCTCCTCCTTAGAAAGATCTAAGTTGTCTGACATGTTTTACCCTGTAAAGAATGCTCTTTGAGAGGCCGGCAGGTGGCATGGTAGTAAAGGTGCTGGCCTTCGACATGATTGACCACAGTTCTAGCCCCAGACTCAGTAGCTTGAAAATCACACTGGGTACATGTTTGCCCAAAATCCCAAGAGGAGAATGGAGAAAGGAAGAAAGAAAACAGAAACAAAACCTAAGTTAAAAAAAAAAAAAAAAAAAGAGTGAATGGGTGCCATGGTGGTTGAAGTACTAGATTCCCACATGGCCAACCTGTGGTTCAAGATCTGGACCCAGTGGCTTGGAAATCACAACAGATAAATATAATAAGTAAATATTGTTTTAAGAAAATGGTGTTTGTCGTGTGCGTGCGTGCCCAAGATCCCAGGAGGAGAATGAAGGAGAAGGGATTGCGGCGTGGCCATCCCCCCCTGGGGGGTGATTTCTCACTTTCTGTCTCTCTGTCTCTCTCTGTCTGTCTGGCGAGCGCATGCACCCTATGGCAAAAACCTCTCCAAAAAAAGTTAAAAATAAAAATGGTGTCTGACAAAATAGAAAGTAGGAATGTGTCATCAAAATGGCCCTTATTATATTTCAGGCACTCTACTAAGCAGTTTACATACATTAAATTTCTTCTTACCTGTAAGATAGATACCGTTATTGTCATTTTACAAATGAGGACATTAATGCTTAAGGAGATTAAAAAACTTGTCCAAGGACCAGCAGGTGGCATGATGGCTAAGGCCCTGGGTTACCACATGGCAGACCACGGTTTTAGTCCCAGATCCAACAGTTTGAAAACCATGTAAGTGCAAGTGTGTGCATGTCCAAAATCCCAAGAGGAGAATGGAGGAGAAGGGATTGGGGAGTGGCCATGCCCCCTGGGGATTATTTCTTACTTTCCCCGTCTATCTCTCTCTAGGAGTACACACATCTTTGGTAAAAGAAAAACTTTACTTTTTTTTTTTTTTTTTAATTTTTATTTCTATGATCTTTGACTAGGTGTATACGATTCTTTCTTTTCTTTTTTTTTTTTTTCTTTTGAGAGAGATTTTTGCTATAGGGTCGTGCACTTACCAGAGAGACAGAAAGCAAGAAATCACCCCCCAGGGGGGATGGCCATGCTGCAATCCATTCTCCTCTTGGGATCTTTAGCACTCACACATACACGCCTGGCGTGAGTTTAAGCCACCGGATCCAAGACTTCAGCCGCAGTCAACTACATGGGAGTCCAGTGACATAGCCATTACCCTAATTGCTGGTCCCAAAAGAAAAACTTTCACAAAAAAAAAAAAAAAACCTTATCCACAGTCTTAACAGTTAATAAGTGGCAAAACCATAGTTTAAACCAGGTTAGTCAGACTCTAAATCTGTGCTTTATAATGTCAAGATACTTGTTGCTTTAGCATTTTCCTTTTATTGTATAACTATTTATAGTTAATATTCTCATTTGAAAATAAGAATGCTCACCAAATATGTGAAAGGAGGGGTTAGAATTGCATATATATATAGTAATTAATCTTGTTTTAAAATACTTCTCTTCATAGTCATATATATATATTATATAATATATGTAATGTTATATGTTATATGTATTATATTTTATATATATACACACACACACACACACACACACACACATAAGAAAAATGTACAAATGAAAGAAATACATTACACCATTCAGTTATTATCCCAGGTAGAGCAATAAAAGGGGATGGCCTGTTTAGTGTTTTACATCTTCTTGAATTTTCTTATGTTTGATAGTAAACATGTATTACTTTTATAACAATAATATCAAAAATTTATGAGAATCTTCCTTTTCCAAAAATAGTCACATTGTTTTGTTATCTATATTGTTAGGATTTCAACTCCAAAATTTAATTTTATGGGTATAAAACTACTCCTTTTTTTGTAGAGAGATTTTTTGCTATAGGGCATGTATGCTTGCCAGAAAGACAGAAACTGAGAGAATGAAAGCGAGAAATCATACATACACACACACACACTGGAGGGATGGCCACACTACAGTCCCTTCTCCGCCTCTTTTCAGGAGTTTTAAGTCACCAAGTCTGGGACTTGAACCATGCTCAACTACATGGAAATCCAGTGATGTAACCATTACTACATCTGCTGGTCCCAATGCAACACACTTTTTAAATATATGTGCTACTATCTACTCTTTCGAAAGACAGTGACGTCATAATCCCAAATTCAGGCTTAAATTTGAAACTGACACCATTTCTAAAAGTAGTTTCTTCCCAGTACACAGTTCAAAGACTGGGTCTTTCCCAAACATTTAAAATTCCAGTTGATCATTAGCTCTTGTCCTAGTAAGTCAGGATCTAATAGGACAACAGAGGTAATGTCAATTGGATTTCTGCCTGTAGCTGATATTTTTTTAAAGAATTATTTATTTATTTAATTTTATTTTTTATTATTATTTTAAAATTTGGTCAAAGAGAGTCTGGGAAAGTAAGAAAGCAAGCTGCCAGGTTCAGGACTTAAACTGCAGTGTGTCCAGAGTCCTTAACCACCACACTACCTTCTGACACCCTGGTTTATTTGGGTTTTCTTTAAAGAATTATTTATTTGGGGCTGGCAGGTGGTGTGGTAGTTGAGGACACTGGATTCCCACATGGCTGACCACGGTTCATGTCCCAGACCTGGCAGCTTGCTTTCTTACTTTCCCTCTGCCCTATTCTCCCACCCCCATTTCTCTCCGGTCAAATTAATTAAGTAAGTAAATAAATAAAGTTAAATAAAATAATTCTTAAAAAAGAATTATTTATTTATTATTCAGTTTGATGAGAAAGAGAAGCAAGCTGCCAAGTCCAGGACTTGAACTGCAGTTGGCAATGTGAGAGCCCAGCGCCCTAACCACCACACCACCTTCCGGCCCTTGTAACTGATTTTTTTCAACAGTAGACAAATAGTTTGCAATAATAAGAAACTTTTTAAAAATATGATATCTTTTTTTAACTAATTTCATTTTATTTATTTATTTATTTATTTGTTTGTTTGTTTATTTTTAATTTGACCAGAAAGAGATATGCAAGAGAGAGAGAAAGAGAGAGACAGAAAGTCAGAAAGCAAGCCACCTCGTCTGGGGCTCGAACTATAGTTGGCCATGTGGCAGAGTTCAGCACCTTAACCACCACACCACCTGCTGGTCCCCTAATATTTCTTAATCATTTATAATTTCAGGGATCCTCCCATACCACCTATTTATTTCTCTTTATCACATGGCCAAATGGCATGTTGTTAATTGCATATTTTTCTTCATATTGGTAGATTTGGAGTTAAATGGGTTGGAATCTGGAAATGGGGATGAAGAAGCAATGGATAGAGAACCCCGACGCTTGAGTAGCAGACGTTCTATCCTCACTAGCCCTGTGGCCAATGGGGTCAACCTGGATTATGAGGGACTGGGCAAAACCTGCCGAAGTCTTCCAGCTCTGAAGAAAACATTATCTGGGGATTCATCCTCTGACTCTAGCCGTGGTTCCCACAATGGCCAAGTGTGGGATCCTCAGTGTAGCCCCCGAAAGGACCGGCAAGTGCATCTGACCCATTTTGAGCTTGAAGGCCTTCGCTGCCTTGTAGATAAGCTGGAGTCTCTGCCACTACACAAGAAGTGTGTCCCCACAGGGATAGAAGATGAGGATGCCCTCATTGCTGACGTAAAGGTAAGGGTTTGTTATATTGTATGACAACTGTCAAATTTGTTAGGGCAGTCAATTTCTGGATTTAGTGGGAAAGTACAGAAATTTTGGATAATCTTTGACTCAGCCAAAGTGAAGTTAGTATGTACGAGCGTTTTTTAGTGGTGTTCAAATGTTTCAAATGCTAACCAAGTCTAGGTCCCTGTTCTGAAAATACTGTTATCTTATGTGTTCAATGAGGACTTTTGTCCTAAAACAGATTTTAGGCTGACCTGACCTCAAAAACAAAGCAGAGCCTAAGGAAATATGTTAAAAAATGTTTACTAGGTCTAACTGTGGTGGCACAGGCAGCAAGGCAGTGCTGTGTGATACTGGAGTCATATAAGGAAACCTAGAGTTTAGATCCTGGATTGAATTGAGCATGCTGGAAGCCTGGGAGGAAGATTGTGGCCCTACCTCCACTTTCATGAAATAAATAAACTTAAAAAGAAAGAAATATCTCTTGGAACTTGTTACCCTTCGATGAAGAGGACTGTTACTAGAGAGAAGTGGCTGAGAGCATCCCAAGCAGATTGAGAGAAGAGAAATTGTTCTATGCTGGGTTACGTTGAGTAGGTTTAGTATCTTTAGTTTCAGATTTATCTAGTATTAAGACGTAAATATGGGGGCTGGAAAGAGATGTAGTTGTAATGCAACAAACACTCTTTGAGGTTGATCCAAGTGGGAAGGTTCTGGGTTTGCATCTGATGATCTCCCTGAACACACCAAGTCACATGTGTGCCTATGATCCAGAGCCGACTGAAGCTGAGGATGGATTGTAATGTGAAGACCCTGTTGGGAGTGCCTCTCTGTCTCACTGTCTCTTGCTTATGGATAGATAGATGGAAGGGAAGAAGGAAGGAAGGAACTCTCAAAAATAAATAAATAACTATGTGGGAACAATTTCTGAGAAAAGTATCTTTTTTTTTTTTTTTGGACAGGTTTTTGCTATAGGGCATGTGCGCTCGCAAGACAGAGACTGAGAGACAGAAATGAGAAATCACCCCCCAGGGGGGATAGCCATGCCGCAGTCTCTTCTCCTCCATTCTCCTCTTGGGATCTTGGGCATGCATGCACACGTGCCTGGCGTGAGTTTAAGACACTGGGTCTGGGACTCGAACTGTGGTCGACTACATGGGAGTCCAGCGCCGTAGACATTACGCCAACTGCTGGTCCCCAGAAAAGTATCATTTTGAACAGTTTTTTCTACTACTCTGTAACTTTTTTGTGTCACATATATGTAGATGTTTTTTGATTTGTTAGAGGACATGAGTGCTCACCAGAGACAGATGGAGGTGGGAGGTGAGAAAGCATCTCCTCAAGGGGGATGATTATACCACTGTCACTTCTCCTCTAGCTCCCCTTTAGGGATTTGGGGCATGCATGTACACACAGCTGGCATATTTTTCAAGCCACTGGGTCTAGGACTCAAACTGTGCTACTCGAACTGGGTTCCAGCTGCCTTAACCGTTATGCTACCAACTGGGCCTATTTTTCTTCTTTTCCAAGAGTTCTCCTAACATTAGTACTATCTTCCAAGCATAACTCACCCCTCATGTATTTGACTCAAATAAATGAATGTGGTTTTGAGCAATCTAGATTTGAGCTACCAGAATCATAGAGCATTCTTTTAAGTCCGTCTTCATAAGTTAACATTATTAATGTGTACACCAAAAAAGTGGAAAGCTGGGAATAACTTTTTTTTTTTTTTTTTTAGGTTTTGGCCATAGGGCATGACAGAGAAAGACAGAGAGAGAGAAATAGCCATGCCACAGTCCCATCTCTGTTCTCCTGGGATTTGGAGCATGCATGCACACACCACTGGCATTAAGTTTCAAGCTACTGGGTCCAGAACTCTGACTGAGATCAGCCAACACCTTAACCACCACACCACCTGCTGGCTTTAACTATTTTTTAAATTAGTGTTTTGAACTATGTCTTGAGTGCAGGACATGGGTATGTGTATTAGAAAGCTAGTACACAGTTTATAATAAGTGTGACTGAGCCAGCTAGTGATGTGGTGGTTAAGGTGTCTGGATCCCACATAACCAATTGAATGGTTTAAGTGCTGTACCCAGCAGCTTGAAAAACATGCTGGGTGTGTGTGTATGCTTACCCAAAATTCTGACAAGAAGGAGGGATGGAAGAAAAGGGATTATGGTTGGGGCCGGCAAGTGGCATGGTGGTTAAAGGCACTGGACTCCCACATGGCTGACTATGGTTCAAGTCTCGAACCTGGTGGCTTGCTTTCTCACTTCCTCTCTCTCTCTTATAAAACTGGAAAATAATAATGATAATAATAATAAATAAAGTTAAATCATTCTTTTAAAAAAAGAGAGATTATGGTTTTACCAGTCCCCATGGCAGGTGCTTTCTTTCTCTCTCTCTGTCACTCTCGGATGAGCTTACTTACCTCTGGCAAAGAGAAAAAGTGTTACTTGAAAACCTGGGTTAGTTTAAGCTACTTTTAAGCCTTTTTTTTTTTTTAAGAGGTTTTTGCTATAGGGCGCATGCACTCACCAGAAAGAGACAGAAAGCAAGAAATCACTCCCCAGGGTGGATGGCCATGCCGCAATCCCTTCTCCTCCATCCTCCTCCTGTGATATTTGGGCACGCACAGGACTCGAACTGCAGTTGACTACGTGGGAGTCCAACGACATAGCCATTATGCTAACTGCTGGTCCCCTTTTAAGCCATTTTAAGAACTTACAGGGAATACTTTTGTGACCTTAGTGATAATGGACCGAATGTCTCATAGTAGGTCTTTTCCAGTTCTAATTCCTGACAGATTTTCTTTGGCTGCTGTATAACCAGAGGTCCTCCCCACTTTCTGCTAGTCATCTCAGGAAAGAATTCCAGAGATTGGAATAGGACCTCATTTTTTTTTTTTTATTACTGACATTTTAATTATGTTTTATATTGTTTATGCAGTAATGACAAAAAATTTGCAGAGGCTAAAAAGGGTAGTAACCTGGTTGGGGTTGGTCTTCTGTAGTGACAGAAGCTGGACAATTAGTGTTACAGTTTGATTTTATAAAGTTTGCTCTAGGGACCAGCAGTTAGTGTAATAGTTATGTCGCTGGACTCCCATGTAGTCGACCGCAGTTTGAGTCCCGGGCCTGGTGGCTTAAACTCACACCAGGCACGTGTGCGTTCGTGCCCAAGATCCCAAGAGGAGAATGGAGGAGAAGGGATTGTGGTGTGGCCATGCCCCCTGGGGGGTGATTTCTCGCTTTCTGTTTCTCTGTCTCTCTCTTGTCTTTCTGGTGAGCACACACTCTCTATAGCAAAAACCTCTCCAAAAAAAATAAATAAATAAAGTTTGCTCTAAAAGTGGCAGTGGGTATCATATTATATCATGTATTATCATATCATGTATACATCAGCTTGTATTTTGGGGAGGAATTGACAAAGTTCCAGGTAAGCATGGTCCTATTTCTATGATGATGCAATAGAACAGATTTAGCCATACTTTTCCAGATTCACAAATTAGATCCCAAACTCACTTCACACTTTTTTCTTTTCCTTTTTTTATTTTTGGATGTTTTTGCCTCAGGGTATGTGCACTTGCCAAAGAGACAGACACAGTGAGAAACCACCCCCCCAGGGGAGTTGGCCATGCCACAATCCTTTCTCCTCCACTCTCTTCCCAGGATCTTAGGCATGTGCACACACGTGTATGGCATGAGTTTCAAGCCACCAGGTCTGGGACTTGAACCATGGTTGGCCATATGGGAGCCTAACGATGTAACTTCTGCACCATCTGCTGGCTCCCTGTTTCACACTCTCGAGTAAGTAAAAGATGTTTAATTTTTTTTATTTTCCATCATGGTAGGATTTTTATAATCCCAAGAGATTGTTTGAGTATATCCTTATTTCTACTGAAGTCTCTTTTTATGTAGATACTCCACTATGGATCCATGTGG
Organism: Tupaia belangeri chinensis; assembly: GCF_000334495.1. Classification (NCBI taxonomy): domain Eukaryota; kingdom Metazoa; phylum Chordata; class Mammalia; order Scandentia; family Tupaiidae; genus Tupaia; species Tupaia belangeri. Next base: position 3,182,754 of record NW_006209345.1, on the reverse strand, counting down.
GAAACATTGAATTGTGACTTATGAGACTTATTATTAACTTATATAATTGTCTTTAGGAACTCTTATTTTAAAAATAATTTTTTAATAATTATTTAATTTTATTTATTCATTTATTTTAATTTGACCATAGAGAGACACAGCAAGAGAGAGAAGGAAAGTGAGAAAGGAAGCTAGCAGGTCCAGGACTTGAACCACAGTCAGTCATGTGGGAATGTCCAGCACCTTAACCACCACGCCACCTGCTAGTCCCCTAAAAAATTTTTTTAAAGAGATTTTTGCTATAGGATGCATAAGCTTGCCAGAGAGACAAGACCGTAGAAAATTATCCTGCAGATGGATGGCTGTCACACAGTCCCTTTTCCTCCATTCCCCTCTTGGGATCTTAGGCATGCATGCACATGCACCTGGCAAAAGTTTTGAGCTGCTGGATCTAGGACTTGAACTATGCTCAATTATATGAGAGTCCAGCAATATAACTATTATGCCATCTCTCAGTCCCTGTCTTTAGGAACTCTTAAGAAGAAAGTTTTGGGACCAGCCAGCGGCATTGTGGTTAAGGTAGCTGGATCCCAAATGGCTGTGCAGTTTGAGTTCTGGGCCCAGTGTGAAAATTACACCTGGCACATGTATAAAGTACTTTTTTAATAACTATTTTATTTCACAAATATATATGTCTGTGTGTGTGTGTGTGTGTGTGTGAAATATATATATATATTTGAGAGGTGTTTTTGCTATAAGGCGCGTGCGCTCACCAGAAAGAGAAACAGAAAGCGAGAAATCACCCACCAGGGACATGGCCATGCTGCAATCCCTTCTCCTCCATTCTCCTCTCGGGATCTGGGGCATGCACACACATGTGCCCAGTGTGAGTTTAAGCCACCCGGTCCAGGACTTGAACCACGGTTGACTACATGGGAGTCCAGCAACATAGCCATTACGCTAACTGCTGGTCCCTGTATATTTATTTATTTAAATTTGACTAGAGAGGGACAGAATGAAAGAGAGAGAAAAAGTGAGAAAGAAAGCCACCAGATCCAGGACTCGAACCATAGTCAGCCAAGTGGAAGTCCAGCACTCCCAACCACCACACCACCTGCTGACTCTGTTAGTAAAGTACTTAATAACCAGTAACTTCATTACAGCGAGGAAAAAAATAAAGAGACCAGCATATGGCGTAATGGTTACATTGCTGGATTGCCACATAGTCAACCATGTTTTGTGTCCTGGACCTGGCGACTTAAAACTCAGGCTGGATGCGTGTGTATGCATACCCAAAAATCCCGAGAGGAGACTGGAGGAGAAAAAATGCAGCGTGGCCATCCTCCCAGGGGAATTAACTTTTCATTTTCTGTCTGTCTCTTTGTCTCCAGTGAGCACACACGCCCTACACTAAAAGTCTCTTAAAAATTAAAAGTTACAAATCCGTAAAATTTGGGACCATCAGACGGAATAACGGTTATATCACTGAACTCCCACGTAGTCAAGCACGGTTCAGGTCCCAGACCCAGGGGCTTGAAACTCATGTCAGACACACGTGTGTGCATGTGTGCCCAGAATCCTGAGAGGAGAATGGAGAAGGTATTACAGTATGGTCATCCCTCCTGGGGGGGTGATTTGTCGCTTTTTGTCTCTCTGTCTCTCCCGTGAGCGCGTACACCCATAGCAAAAAATCTCTCTTTAAAAAAAATGTGAAATTAATTTATTCCACTGCCTAGGAGACCAGCATTTAGTGTAATGACTGTGTCCCTGGACTCCCATGTAGTCGACCGCAGTACGGGTCCTGGACCTGGTGGCTTAAACTTGTGCCGGGCGCGTGTGCGTGCGTGCCCAGGATCCCAAAAGGAGAATGGAGGAGAAGGGATTGTGGTGTGGCCATACCCCCTGGGTGGTGATTTCTCACTTTCTATCTCTCTGTTTCTCTCTTTCTGGCGAGTGCACGTGCATTATAGCAAAAAACCTCTCAAAAAAAAAAAAAAATTACTGTCTACTCTGTGTCAGTAACCAAACTGAGAGTTGGGAGAACTATGTAGCCATGCCATGGTTCTAGCCCTTAGGAGCCTTATCAAACCTTGGTGGAGCAGACATTTTAGTGGACTAAGAAAGAAGTGCAGTCCAGATTTGCAGGTGGCATACATGACCCAGGGCACAGAGCAAACAGAAGAGGGTAACAGAGTCTACAGTGAGGGAAAGAAGTACAGGTCTTTTTTTTTTTTTTTTCTTTTGCTATAGGGTAAGGCAAGCTAAAGTAGGACATTGCTGTGTAAGACTGGGGCCGGGACCAGCAGATGGCGTAAAAGGCTACGTCACTGGAATCCCATGTAGTTGACCACAGTTCAGGTCCTGGACCCGGTGGCTTAAACTCACGCCAAGCGCGTTTATGTATGTGCCCAAGATCCCGAAAGGAGAATGGAGGAGAAGGGTTTGTGTGGCATGGCCGTCCCCTCTAGGGGTTGATTTCTCACTTTCTGTCTCTCTCTCTCTGTGTCTTTCTGGTGAGCACACATGCCCTATGGCAAAAACCTCTCCAAAAAGAAAAGAGTGGGGCCATATGGAAAGCCCAGATTTGATTCAGTGGTATGTGCCTGTAATCCTGACTAACAGAGAAGCTGAAGCAGGAGAATCAGGGCAAGGTGAGATGCTGTCAAAAATCTCTCTCTTGCCCTGTCTCTCATTTTTCCCCCTTCCTACCTCCTTCCTTCTATCCTCTCTTACAAATTTTTGTTTTTGTTTTTATTTAAATAGGTGTTTCTGGGGACCAGCAGATGGTGTAATGGCTATGTCACTGGACTCCCATGTAGTCGACTGTGGTTCGAGTCCTGGACCCAGTGGCTTAAACTCACACCGGGCACATGTGCGTGTGTGCCCCAGATCCCAAGAAGAGAACAGAGGAGAAGGGATTGCGGCGTGGCCATCCCCCCTGGGGGGTGATTTCTCGCTTTCTATCTCTCTGTCTCTCTCTGTCTTTCTGGCAAGCACATGTGCCCTATAGCAAAAAACTTTCCCCTTAAAAAACAAAAAGGTGTTACTGGGGCTGGCAGGTGGTGGAGTGATTAAGGGAGCTGGATTCCCACATGGCCTAATGCATTTTGAGTCCTGGAACTGGCGACTTGGTTCTTTCTCTCTCTCTCTCTCTCTCTCTCTCCCCACCTCTGGTCAAAATTAAAATAAATAAAGTTGAATAAAATAATTATTTTTAAAAAAATATTTTTTAAAAAAGAGAGGAGGTGTTAGAGGGGCCAGCAGGTGGTATGGCGGTTAAGGGTTGGAGTCCTACGTAGTTCAAGTCCTAGACAGGATGGCTTGAAAATCACATGCCCAAAATCATGATAGAAGAATGGAGAAAAAGAGATGTTTGCTGGGACCAGCAGTTAGCGTAATGGCTATGTCGCTGAACTCCCATGTAGTCGACTGCAGTTCGAGTCCCGGACCCAGAGGTTTAAACTCATGTCGGGCACATGCGCGTGCGTGCCCGAGATCCCGAGAGGAGAATGGAGGAGAAAGGATTGCAGTGTGGCCATCCACCCTGGCGGGTGATTTCTCACTTTCTGTCTCTCTGTCTGTCTCTGTCTTTCTGGAGAGCGCACACTTCCTATAGCAAAAACCTCTCCCAAAAAAAAAGAAAGAGAGAGAGATGGTTGCATGGCCATTCCCCCAAGGAGTGATTTCTTATTTTCCCTCTGTCTTTCTCTCTCCAGAGAGTAAAAATGCCCTAGCAAAAACCTAAAATAATAAAATATTATGTGGCCAGCCCATGGCATGGTGGGTAAGGCAGCTGGATCCTGCATGGCCAACTACATGGTACAAGTCCTGGACCCCTGTGCTTGAGAAAACACCAGGCATGTGTGTATGCATGTGCAAAATCCTGAGAGGAGAATGGAGGAGATTGCAGTGTGGCCATCCCCTCTGAGAGGTGCAGCCATCCCCTCAGAGGGGTGCTTTCACTCTGTCTGTCTGTCTCTCTTT
>NW_006209345.1:3161000-3176420 GCF_000334495.1 Tupaia belangeri chinensis | reverse complement strand
ACATGGGAGTCCGGCAACATAGCCATTACGCTAACTGCTGGTCCCTGTATATTTATTTATTTAAATTTGACTAGAGAGGGACAGCATGAAAGAGAGAGAAAAAGTGAGGCCACCAGATCCAGGACTCGAACCATAGTCAGCCAAGTGGAAGTCCAGCACTCCCAACCACCACACCACCTGCTGACTCTGTTAGTAAAGTACTTAATAACCAGTAACTTCATTACAGCGAGGAAAAAAATAAAGAGACCAGCATATGGCGTAATGGTTACATTGCTGGATTGCCACATAGTCAACCATGTTTTGTGTCCTGGACCTGGCGACTTAAAACTCAGGCTGGATGCGTGTGTATGCATACCCAAAAATCCCGAGAGGAGACTGGAGGAGAAAAAATGCAGCGTGGCCATCCTCCCAGGGGAATTAACTTTTCATTTTCTGTCTGTCTCTTTGTCTCCAGTGAGCACACACGCCCTACACTAAAAGTCTCTTAAAAATTAAAAGTTACAAATCCGTAAAATTTGGGACCATCAGACGGAATAACGGTTATATCACTGAACTCCCACGTAGTCAAGCACGGTTCAGGTCCCAGACCCAGGGGCTTGAAACTCATGTCAGACACACGTGTGTGCATGTGTGCCCAGAATCCTGAGAGGAGAATGGAGAAGGTATTACAGTATGGTCATCCCTCCTGGGGGGGTGATTTGTCGCTTTTTGTCTCTCTGTCTCTCCCGTGAGCGCGTACACCCATAGCAAAAAATCTCTCTTTAAAAAAAATGTGAAATTAATTTATTCCACTGCCTAGGAGACCAGCATTTAGTGTAATGACTGTGTCCCTGGACTCCCATGTAGTCGACCGCAGTACGGGTCCTGGACCTGGTGGCTTAAACTTGTGCCGGGCGCGTGTGCGTGCGTGCCCAGGATCCCAAAAGGAGAATGGAGGAGAAGGGATTGTGGTGTGGCCATACCCCCTGGGTGGTGATTTCTCACTTTCTATCTCTCTGTTTCTCTCTTTCTGGCGAGTGCACGTGCATTATAGCAAAAAACCTCTCAAAAAAAAAAAAAAATTACTGTCTACTCTGTGTCAGTAACCAAACTGAGAGTTGGGAGAACTATGTAGCCATGCCATGGTTCTAGCCCTTAGGAGCCTTATCAAACCTTGGTGGAGCAGACATTTTAGTGGACTAAGAAAGAAGTGCAGTCCAGATTTGCAGGTGGCATACATGACCCAGGGCACAGAGCAAACAGAAGAGGGTAACAGAGTCTACAGTGAGGGAAAGAAGTACAGGTCTTTTTTTTTTTTTTTTCTTTTGCTATAGGGTAAGGCAAGCTAAAGTAGGACATTGCTGTGTAAGACTGGGGCCGGGACCAGCAGATGGCGTAAAAGGCTACGTCACTGGAATCCCATGTAGTTGACCACAGTTCAGGTCCTGGACCCGGTGGCTTAAACTCACGCCAAGCGCGTTTATGTATGTGCCCAAGATCCCGAAAGGAGAATGGAGGAGAAGGGTTTGTGTGGCATGGCCGTCCCCTCTAGGGGTTGATTTCTCACTTTCTGTCTCTCTCTCTCTGTGTCTTTCTGGTGAGCACACATGCCCTATGGCAAAAACCTCTCCAAAAAGAAAAGAGTGGGGCCATATGGAAAGCCCAGATTTGATTCAGTGGTATGTGCCTGTAATCCTGACTAACAGAGAAGCTGAAGCAGGAGAATCAGGGCAAGGTGAGATGCTGTCAAAAATCTCTCTCTTGCCCTGTCTCTCATTTTTCCCCCTTCCTACCTCCTTCCTTCTATCCTCTCTTACAAATTTTTGTTTTTGTTTTTATTTAAATAGGTGTTTCTGGGGACCAGCAGATGGTGTAATGGCTATGTCACTGGACTCCCATGTAGTCGACTGTGGTTCGAGTCCTGGACCCAGTGGCTTAAACTCACACCGGGCACATGTGCGTGTGTGCCCCAGATCCCAAGAAGAGAACAGAGGAGAAGGGATTGCGGCGTGGCCATCCCCCCTGGGGGGTGATTTCTCGCTTTCTATCTCTCTGTCTCTCTCTGTCTTTCTGGCAAGCACATGTGCCCTATAGCAAAAAACTTTCCCCTTAAAAAACAAAAAGGTGTTACTGGGGCTGGCAGGTGGTGGAGTGATTAAGGGAGCTGGATTCCCACATGGCCTAATGCATTTTGAGTCCTGGAACTGGCGACTTGGTTCTTTCTCTCTCTCTCTCTCTCTCTCTCTCCCCACCTCTGGTCAAAATTAAAATAAATAAAGTTGAATAAAATAATTATTTTTAAAAAAATATTTTTTAAAAAAGAGAGGAGGTGTTAGAGGGGCCAGCAGGTGGTATGGCGGTTAAGGGTTGGAGTCCTACGTAGTTCAAGTCCTAGACAGGATGGCTTGAAAATCACATGCCCAAAATCATGATAGAAGAATGGAGAAAAAGAGATGTTTGCTGGGACCAGCAGTTAGCGTAATGGCTATGTCGCTGAACTCCCATGTAGTCGACTGCAGTTCGAGTCCCGGACCCAGAGGTTTAAACTCATGTCGGGCACATGCGCGTGCGTGCCCGAGATCCCGAGAGGAGAATGGAGGAGAAAGGATTGCAGTGTGGCCATCCACCCTGGCGGGTGATTTCTCACTTTCTGTCTCTCTGTCTGTCTCTGTCTTTCTGGAGAGCGCACACTTCCTATAGCAAAAACCTCTCCCAAAAAAAAAGAAAGAGAGAGAGATGGTTGCATGGCCATTCCCCCAAGGAGTGATTTCTTATTTTCCCTCTGTCTTTCTCTCTCCAGAGAGTAAAAATGCCCTAGCAAAAACCTAAAATAATAAAATATTATGTGGCCAGCCCATGGCATGGTGGGTAAGGCAGCTGGATCCTGCATGGCCAACTACATGGTACAAGTCCTGGACCCCTGTGCTTGAGAAAACACCAGGCATGTGTGTATGCATGTGCAAAATCCTGAGAGGAGAATGGAGGAGATTGCAGTGTGGCCATCCCCTCTGAGAGGTGCAGCCATCCCCTCAGAGGGGTGCTTTCACTCTGTCTGTCTGTCTCTCTTTTTTTTTTTCCCTCTCTCTCTGGCAAGCACACACACATGCCCTCCAGCAATTTTTTTTTTAAAGATGTTACAGGGCCAGCACGTAGCTTGATGGTTAAGGCACTAGACTCCCACATGGCTGACCACGGTTCGGGTTCCAAACCTGGCGACTTGCTTTCTCACTTTCCCTCTCTCACTTTTTTTCTTTTTCTGGTGAGCGCGCAATACCCTATAGCAAAATTTTAAAAATAATAATAGTAAGTAAAATTACATAACTTTTAAATATATATATATTACAAAAACATATGTAATATATATTTTTAAAGGCATTATGGGGACCAGTAGATGGCATAACAGTTACATTACTGGACTCCCATATAGTTGACCAGAGTTCGAGTCCCAGACCCAGCAGCTTACACACACTGGGCACATATGTGTGCATGCCTAAAATCCCAAGAGGAGAATGGAGAAGAAGGAATTGCAGTGTGGTCATCTTACCTAGGGGATGATTTCTCACTTTCTCTCTGTCTCTGTCTCTGCACCACCCTATAACAAAAATATCTCTCAAAAAGAAAGAAAGAGAGAGAGGAAGGAAGGAAGAAAGAAAGGAAGGCAGGCATTATGGTCGAGAATAACTACAGCAAACAAATCAGGCATTTTCTTCATCTGATAACTTTGAGGGTGATTCTGACACTAAGAGAACTGGTGGGCCAACAGGTGGCATCATGGTTAAGGCACCTGAATCCCACATGACTGTGCACTTCAAGTCCTGGTCCCTATGGCTTAAAAAGCACACCAGCCATATGTGTGCATGTGTTCGTGTCCCATGCCCAAAATTCTGAGAGAAGAATTGAAGGGAAGGGGCTGTGGTGTGGCCGTCCCCTCTGGGGGATGCTTTCCTAGTTCCCTGTCTTTGTCTCTCTGTCTCTAGCAAGCACATATACCCTACAGAAAAAAAAGAAGAGAGAGAAAAAAAAACTGATAGAAGATTTAGTATATTGATTAGTTCTCAATTCATTAAGACATATTGTTTTTAAAGGGTAACTCTGGGCTGGTCATGTGTCTTCTCTCCTTATGGTTAAGAAAACCTGGGTACCACATGGCAGACTGCATTTGGAAACCTGGCCCTGGTAGCTTGAAAAACATGCCAGGTGCATGGTGCATGCCCAAAATCCCAATGAGATGGAAAAATGGAAAGAGGATTTCGGCATAACCGTGCCCCATTTGGGAGTGCTTTCTCCCTGCCCCCTCTGTCTCTGGCACCACATATAACCTCTGGTTTATAAACAAAAAATAAAATAAATAATTTTTTTAAAATACAAAGGTGGGACTAGCAGATAGCGTAATGGTTATGTCATTGGACTCCCACATAGTCGATTGCAGTTCACGTTCTGGACCTGGTGGCTTGTGTGTGCATGCTCAAAATCCAGAGAGGAGAATGGAGGAGACAGGATTGCAACATGACCATCCCCCCAGGGGGGTGACTTCTTACTTTCTGTCTCTCTGTCTTTCTGGCGAGTGGATACACCCTGTAGCAGAAATCTCTCTAAAAAAAAAAAAAAAAAATACAGGGACCAGCAGTTAGCGTAATGGCTATGTCGCTGGACTCCCACGTGGTCGACCGTGGTTCGAGTCCTGGACCTGGTGGCTTAAACTCACGCCGGGCGCGTGTGCATGCATGCGTGCCCAAGATCCCGAGAGGAGAAGGGATTGCGGTGTGGCCATCCCCCCCGAGGGGGATTTCTCATTTTCTGTCTCTCTGTCTCTGGCTGGCTGGCAAGTGCACGCGCCCTATAGCAAAAAAAAAAAAAAAGAAAAAAAAAGCTCTCCAAAAAAAGAAAAAAACAAAGGCAGTCTGTCCAAATGAAACTTCATTTGTAGTTTTTACTAACAAGATATTGGTAATACTCACACATTTTTACTGAATGGAAAGGTTAAATAATTTTAAGTGTCATGAGGCATGTAAAGCTAAGTTTAAATATGTATAATTAAAAATATTTTTGTTCTGTTTATTATATATTCTTAATAATTTTTAGCTTTGTTGCCTTTTATTCTGAATTAATAGATGGGGGAAGTTAGGCCTTGTTTAGTTTGCTATTTGGAAATTTAGAGTGAGTTTCCTAGTACTTTACCTGATTTTTCTTGTTTCCTGGTGACTTCTAGAATTTGCACTTGCTACTCCTTGAGTAGGTATTTTGTTTTGAAGTCTACACATTTCTTGTATTTGTACCTCATTGTCTTAAATTGGGTAGCACTAAAGACAAAAATAAGCATTTTTCAAGAAGACCTCTCAGTAGCAAGATCACTGTTAAGAAAAGCTCTTCAAACAAAATAAACTGATTTGCATGGGTCTTTGAGGCTCAAAATAAAGTACAGGGGGAGATTTAGGATTAAGATGACCATATAAACATTTCCAGGAACAGCTCAACCAAAAGCATGAAAGTACTCTCTTCCTTGACAAACTACTGATGCTCCTTCAATTAGGAGGGGGTTATATCCAGTTAAAATCAACAATATCTTATGTTAAAAATGTATTTAATATACCTAACCTACCTTAAACATGTCAGAACACTTAAATTCACCTGTTGGGCAAAACCATCTAACTAAATGTCAAATATCTCATAAGTTACTGAATTCTGTCTGAAAGTGAAAAACAACGGTTGTATGTATACTTCAGATATGGTTTCTACTGAATGATTATTTTCGTTCCACTGTAAAGTTGAAGATTTCTAAGTTGAACTATCACAAGTTGTACTGTGAAAATTAATGTATGTAGCTCCTGACAGCAGAAGCCTCAGACCCCAGAAAACTTTTTAGGCCACTAAACCTGTATCAGTAACTAAAACAACTATCCTGGAAATAAATAAGAACATAGCCAGTGGTAAGAATTAGATGTTTATGTCAAAACCGCATTTTCGGGACCAGCAGTTAGCGTAATGGCTATGTCGCTAGACTCCCATGTAGTCGACCACGGTTCGCATCCTGGACCCAGTGGCTTAAAACTCACGCCAGGCGCATGTGCATGCGTGCCCAAGATCCCGAGAGGAGAACGGAGGAGAAGGGATTGTGGCGGGGCCATCCCCCCTGGGTGGTGATTTCTCTCTTTCTGTCTCTCTGTCTCTGTCTGTCTGGCAAGCGCACGCGCCCTATAGCAAAAACCTCTCAAAAAGGGGGAAAAAAAAACGCATTTACTATCTCCAAAGAAGCCAACTATTGCTGGGGGAATGGAGGGAAGTTCTAAAAATTATGGTTTTTTTTCCTTAAGAATTATTTTATTTAACTTTCTCTTTCTCCTTGCTCTTCTCCTTTCCTTTCCTCTTTTCTTTTCCTCTTTTCTTCCTATTTCACTAGAGAGGAACAGAGTGAGAGAGGAAGAGTGAGAGAACATGAAAAAACAAGCTGCCAGGTCCAGGACTCAAACTGCAGTTGACTATGAGGGAGCACAGCACTCTTAACCACTATGCCATCTGCTGATCCCAAATTATGTCTTTTTTTTTTTTCAATCTCCAGAGAGTGGGTATATTCACCAAAGAGCAAAAAAAGAGAAAGCACCACCCTCCCAACAGGGCATGTTCATGCTACAGTCCCCTCTCCTCCTTCTCCATCCATCCAGGATTTGGAGCACACATGCAAGTGTACCCAGCATGTTTTTCAAGCTACTAGGATCTGGATTCCAACTCTTTTGATTGGCCATGTGGTATCTGACTTTCTTAATCACTAGGCTATGAGCCAGCCTTATCTAATTTTTTAAGTCTATTTGTTTCTTCCATGGAAGCCAAGAGACAGGCATCCCAGCAGTATCCCTACACCAAGTTCACCCCCAGTCCTCTGAAGCCTAGATTATGGGTCCAGTGTGCTCAGGGAGGTCCCAGGACAGGAACCCAGTATTTTTTCTATGTGGATTCAGGTTCATCATCCTTGTGCCATTCCCTGGTCCCAAAGCGACATAAATTTGGGCCCATGTTGCTGCTGCTTAGGTTTCTTCCTGCCAAGTTTCTCCAATGTTGACATGTGGTATACTGTGGGTCACTGGATATTCAACCTATGTGCACACCTGCCTTTTCACTTGTAGCCCAAAGAGTATGCAATTAGGCTGAGCTTTACTATGCCAAGGGATCACATTGGAGGTGTGAGCAATCAATACACATCACTTGAGTGGCTGTCAGAAAGTGGCACGGAGGTATCTGACAGGATGCAGGACTGGATACTTTATCTAGGGAATATCAAGAACGAGGTGGGCAAAACAGACTTGAATAAAAATGAAAATCCAGGGATCATTGGTATCCTGAGGGTAAGGTAATGTGGCTGGATTTGGGAGAAAAAGCATTCCTTGGTTCTTGTGACTCGTTTAGAGGCAGGAGGGCAAAAAGCTCATTGACCATGGGTTGTGCCTCAGCTGTTTGACTTGGTCAGGAGGAAACTGGAGAGATTGCTGCATCAGCATTTCTGGTACTGTGACGAAGTGCCTTGTCCAGTCCAGGGGCAGTCTTCTGTACTAGATGTAGATGATGTTGAACAGCAACACTGTGTTCACTGCCTCACTATTGGCGGAAATGTACCCTTTCCAAAGGTTCTTCTGGAACCACACGTACTGGTTCTGGAGTGTGGGCTAGGAGTGGTGTCAGTGAGGGCAGGTGAACCAGGCAGGAGAAGCAACTCAGGAGGAGTTCCGGTGCGTAGTTCATCCAAAGAGGCTGGACTTTGGGCGAGCCCCTGTGTTTGCCAAGAGGAAAAGAGAGAGAAATGTATGTGTGCGGTTGGAACTGAGCTCTGGCTGAAACAATAAGAGGTGACCCTGAGGGGAAGGGTGTGGACTGAGACAAGGACAAATGTGGGCCAAGGTGCCTAAGTGTAGCCTGCAGAATGGGTTAAAGCTTTTCCTTTTGCTGGCGCCTTCAGAAGTCTGCCACAGAGAGCCCTCAGGGGGCTGGCCCTGGGTTCTCCTATTGCAGTAGTGGTGGGAGGGAGATGGGGCGGGGGCCGTGACCAGGCTCCCCTCCCTGGCAGGGCCTCCTCCAATCACGAATTAGAGACTGGTTGCTGAACACACCCCCTCCCGGCTCTGCAGCAGAACGGCTGGGCCCTCTGCCTGGCTCGCTCACTTGAGCTCTGCTCCCCCTCCTGCCATCTTCCGTTGCAAAGCATTTCTGGGAGCTGCATGTGGGTGACGCAGCAGCATTGTTCGCAGGCACAGGAAGCCGCGGCTGAGCTGAAGGGCTTGAGAAGGAGCTCAAAGCGCTGCACGCTGCTCCCTCTTGGTAGTCTGAGGGGTTAGAGCTGGACTGCCCTGCCTTATGTGCTCTGGGAGATTCCAGAATTTTCAAGTAAACCAGGATTTTCTTAGAGGCAGAAAATCTAACTCCTTCAGCACAACTTCCAATACAGAAAACAAAACAAAGACGCTGGGGAAACTTCACCCAAGAGCCTCGGCAGCTCCAGAGCGACGAGAAACGCAAGGTCAGGCCGGTTAGCAAACCCGTTCTGGTTTGGGGTGTGTGTAACTGTAGAGACTTTGTCTCGGTGAAGAGGCAGCAGAACTGCCAGGCAAGTCCAGGACAATGCTGTGCTACTTCATGTTGCTTGAGCCGTCACTGCACTTGTTCTCTCACCTGGTGGGATATTCTTTGGAATTGGGTTGTTTGGCTTTAGGAATCCTTTCCCCCTCTGCCCAGATGCCCTCTGTTCTTCTCTTGTGATCTGTGAGGTGTGGGCCTGTGTTTGAATGTTCTCCCTAATGCCTGGAGCCTAGATAGGCGGCAGCCTTTCCGCACTCCACCCCCGCTCCCCCATCATCCCAAACCCCCTCTGGTGCAGGGTGGTGGCTTCTTTATATGGTTTCTTGAAGGGCCTCAGCTGGAGTCTGCCTTTTTTGATGAAAGCAGGGCGTGCTTGGTTGAATGGCCCCAGTGAAATAAGGCTTGGAAGGAAATCTGCATTTCCCTCCACACCCACACATACCCCAGTAACTGAGTCGTGTATGTGTGAACAGCTGCCCCCCCCCACGCTGACACAGTTTCTCCACCTACCCTTCCCTATCCCCCACAAAAATCTTGCAGGTAGACTTAGACTGCTTTTGGTGAACAGTTAAGTTCCTTTTCTACTCTCAATCACAAATCTTTCTGTGTGATCTGTTTTGCTGAAAGTGGAAAGTCCCTGTTTGTGGACAGCTCAGTTCTCTCTGGCAGAGGAAATGGGCAGAGTCCTCCTCAGCAGTGTGAAGTGGGGGAGGGGAGCCGTACACTCCCTAGCACACATTTTGAATGGACCTGAATTTCTCACCCTAGGGAGATTAGGAGCCCATATCAGAGCCTTGTCCCACGTGGCACCACACCCCGCCTCTTCACCCCCACGCAGTATGGTGCTAACAGGAGCCTCCAGAATAGGATTCCATAACAACCTGAAGTAAATAAAATGACTGCAAATGAAATCAGTTTGGGGGAAACTGAGAGGCATCTGGAGACTCTGCAGAAAGGGATCTTTTCAGAGGAGCTTCCTGGGTATGAGTTAAAAGGTCTTTCTGAGTCTCAACTCTGGGATTTGGAGCATAATCCTTAGTTTAAATGCTTAAAAGTCCTGGTCTCGACGCATGCTGACGCGCCCAGGATCAATATTTAATTTTCCCTGAAACAGTTAACTGTCTAGTGCACACCTAAAACCACCAGAAAGGGAACCTCGTAACTTTCTCCTAGATTTGCGTTGTTTTGCTGTTGACATTGTTTTAGGGTTTAAAAGGTCAGAACAAGAGAAATTTCATTCTGCTAGGTTTGGGCTTCAGAAATTTCTGTCTAAACCATAAAAGGCCTGTTTCAAAATAACAGTCAACCAGTTTGATTAACTTAAATGGTAGTTTATTACTGTAGCATTCAAACTTGATTGATTAAAGCCATGAGAACTATTGCCCCTGAGATCGTTCCCTGCCCTATTTCTAGGAATAAAGGCAAATAGCTAACTGTATGTGTGTGGGGAGGGGAGAGAAAAGCGGGTGGGAAAGGGAGATTTGAGATTGAGATTTCTGTAGTCAGCCTTAGAACAGAGTCCCGGGTTGAATTAAGACATTAAGGCTCTGCTGTTTATCTTATTAATTCATTATTAGCCAATCATTTTTGTGCCACTTTGCTCACATCTGCAAAATTAAGACACTACTTAACTACTAGATTATACTCAATGACTGGTATAGAAAAGTGAAGGGACAGTATAAAGTTTTACTGTCATATAGAACAATAACTTGCTTCATGTAAGTGTTGGTACAATGAGTATGCAAACAAGAAGTTGAGAGCAGAGGTAGATTTGAAGTCTTGATAGTACTGCAGTGATCTAACTTTGAATTTTCTCTTTCATCTTTGATTTGCAGTGACTCTATATTAAGAGAAAATATTGATAATTATCAGCCTGCTTCTCCCCTTGGTGCTTGAGGGGAACTGAGATTAAGTTGGGGAAGGTGGTTGGCACTTCGTTCACCATGACCTGTTTTTTTCCGTATTTTCTCTTATCCCTTAGATTTTGCTGGAGGAGCTTGCCAACAGTGATCCCAAGTTAGCCCTCACTGGAGTCCCTATAGTACAGTGGCCAAAAAGGGATAAGGTAAGAAACTGCTCGATCTTCAAACTGCTTAACCCTTTTGCTAGCTGACATTATCATTTCAGGAAGAAAAAGAACAACTAGAGGCAGACAGCTTTTGGTGCATTAATATAAACTGACAGAAAATCATTACTCAGTTCTGTTTTGACTCTTAGGACTGGGTGATTGGCTATCTTTGGAGGTGACTCTCTTAACAGAGGTATCACATTGGGAGGCCCCCCTCCAGATTCAGATACCAAGGTGTGTGCAGTTTGTTCACTCCAGTGGATTTATTTCTGAGCTAGTAAATCAGTTATCTTCATAGATTTTATTTAAAACTAGTTCAACAAATTACTAAAAGACCAGAGGATTTTTTGAGGGTTTTTTTTTTTTTTTTTTTTTTTTGGAGAGGTTTTTGGTATAGGGCACGTGCGCTCGCCAGACAGACAGAGAGACAGAAAGCGAGAAATCACCCCCCAGGGGGGATGGCCACGCAGCAGTCTCTTCTCCTCTGTTCTCCTCTCAGGATCTTGGGCACGCACGCACACACGGCTGGCGTGAGTTTTAAGCCACTGGGTCCGGGACGCGAACTGTAGTTGACTACGTGGGAGTCCAGCAACATAGCCATTATGCTAACTGCTGGTCCCTTTTGAGAGATTTTTGCTGTAGGGCACATGCACTCCATCCTGTCCTTTGAGAGACAGAAAGAGATAGAAAGCAAGAAATTACTACCACCACCTCCGCCCTGTGGGGGTGGCGGGGGCACACTGCAGTCCCTTTTCGAGATTTTGGGCATGCCCACACATACACCCAGTGTGTTGGCCACTTGGGAGTCCAGCACCTTAACCACTACACCACCTGCTGGCCCACAGTTTTTCTTTGTTACAGTCCTTTGCTCTCAAGATTCCCCTTAATCAGGACTTTTCAGTATAGAATTGAAAAGAGAAGAGGGGAATTACCACCAGCTAATAAATTGTCAGTTGTGACTTTTTGTGTCTTCAAATGAGGCCCTCTCTAGTTTTTTTTTCTCATTGTTCTCTGTCAAAGTTATGTATTAAACAAATAATAGTATTCTGACCCTGAACTTGGCATTTGCCAAACAAATTAGTCCCCTCTTTGCTATTCCCTCGCTGAAACTTGCAAAGCCATCACATTCCAGAAATGTTTAGGCAGAATATAAAGGTGTGGAACTGACTGAGGTCTTTAAAACCTACCTCCTTCCTGAATGGAGGAGTTATATTTGGCCTCTGCTTGACCACATGGGACTGCCTCAATTCAACCTAGTCACTTTTGGCTGTTGAGTCTTTTATGTCAGAAAAGTGTTTAAGACATGGTGGGAAATTTTAAAAGTAGAAGACATGGTCTTTGTCCTTGAGAAGGTCACTAGCAGAGTAAATTTAAGTGCTAAAATTAAAAACACATACCTGGGACCAGCAGTTAGCGTAATGGCTATGTCGCTGGACTCCCATGTAGTCGACTGTGATTCGCGTCCCAGACCCGGTGGCTTCAAACTCACACTGGGCACGTGTGCGCGCATGCCCAAGATCCCAAGAGAAGAATGGAGGAGAAGGGATTACAGTGTGGCCATCCACCCTGGGGGGTGATTTCTTGCTTTCTGTCTCTCTCTCTCTGTCTGTCTGGCGAGCGCACGCGCCCTATCGCAAAAACCTCTCCAAAAAAAAAAACCATATACCTAAGAGGTTTAGTCCACTCTTCAATATTATTGGAGCAGCTATTATATATCAGGTTGTATGCCTGGATTCAGAGCACTAAAGAAATTAACAAGACCAGTTTTATCCTCTAGTTGATTACTATCTTTTTAGGAGTGTATTCAGAGTAGAAGTATTCAGGATATAGAAATATTGGAGGGCCCCTAGACTAACTTCAGTACATAGCACTTGTACATTCACAGCTCCAGAAAGAGGTGAATCGTAAGCTCCACAAAATGAAAGGGATTCAACTGAAGTCCCAGAGGACTAGGAAGGGACTGGCAAAAATTTTTGTAAAGGTGGAGATAGCAGATATAGGTTTTATACACTGCAGTCACAGTTTCTCAGTGTTATCCTTGTAGTATGAAAGTAGGCATAGACAATTTACAAATGAACATGGTTGTGTTCCAATAAAGCTTATTTATAAAAATAGGCAGCAAGCAAATTTGCCCACAGGCCAGTTTGCCAAGTCCTGAGCTAGGTATACTGCCATGTAATCTTCTACCCTCTGTAGCCCTTAAAAGCAACCTAATATACTTGACCTCACTGCTTTCTCTTTCCAGCTTAAATTCCCCACCAGGCCAAAGGTCCGGGTTCCTACTATCCCCATCACAAAGCCTCACACTATGAAACCAGCTCCACGGTTAACACCTGTGAGGCCAGCTGCTGCCTCCCCCATTGTGTCAGGAGCCAGGCGGAGACGAGTTCGATGTCGAAAATGCAAAGCCTGCGTGCAAGGAGAGTGTGGTGTTTGCCACTACTGCAGAGACATGAAGAAATTTGGGGGACCTGGACGCATGAAGCAGTCCTGTGTCCTCCGACAGTGCTTGGCAGTGAGTGATCTGCTGGGTAAAGAATTTAGGGAAAGGGTGGCGGTGCCAAAGGGATTAAAATATATAGTATAGAGTTAAGGAGATTTCAGAGTTGGAAAGGAAAAGTTATGCTCACTTTTTAGCTTTCATTTTTGTCTCTTTTCTCCCTGGGTTCAGAAGGAAGGTATCTAGTACCAAAAGTGATGTAATTTAGTCTTTTGGTCTTACTTGTCTCCCCCCCTTCAATGCCATGGGGTATGTGCGTAAAGAGGTGGTAGGGTGGAAGAAAGCACCCCACCCCTCTGCCCCCTGTAGGGCCTAGGGCCTGGTCATGTTGTAATCCTTTTTCCTCCAATGTTCCATTCCATCAGGACCCTGGGTACATGTGTGCCCAGTGTATTTTTCAAGCATCCAGTGCTAGGACTTGAACCCCAGTCAGCCAAATGTGATCCACTTCCACTACACCGCACTTAAACACTCCAGGGCTGGCCCTCATCTAATTTTTAAACAAGAGATGGGCAAGTGCAAATTGCTGCTATCTGTCCCCTCTTTAAGTGGATTAGAAAGGACCTGTGAGGCCAAGAACAGGCCAACTGAAATACTAATTTATGTTATTTCTAGTTCCCGGCCTCTAAGAACTCCATCTTCTTCCTTAGTCATTTTTTCTACCCAAAAAACCTCTCTTTCCACCCTATTTCCATGTTCCCTAAGTGTTTACTAGAGAATTACAGAGGAATCAAATTTCTCATCTTCAGTTAAAGAAAGCTGAATGATAAGTATCTAAGTCTGTTCTCTTGGTTACTTTGTCCTCTTGTAGCCCAGACTGCCTCATTCAGTCACATGTTCTCTCTGTGGAGAGGTGGATCAGAATGAGGAGACACAGGACTTTGAGAAGAAACTCATGGAATGCTGTATCTGCAACGAGATCGTTCATCCTGGCTGCCTCCAGGTGAGGAGAAGCCTAAGAGGCCCCTGAGGTCTCATTAGGGAAGTCTAGAGATACTGAGTGGAGCCACAGGAGAGAAGGACATCTGTCACGAAAGGATAACATCCCTATCGTAGACCAGTAGCACCATGATCACGTAGTGGAGTGATCTAATATCAGGCCTTGGTTCCAGTGTCTGCTATGTGCCAGGTACTGTATTAGACCCCAGTGATAGACCAGAACACAGAATAGACCTGGTTTTGCCCCCGTGGAGTTCCCAGACCATCATAGAACTGCATAATTTTGTTTTGGGATGCCTCAAACCTTGAGACATCTCTGCTGGATACTTCAGTATATCTTTGGATGTTAGTTCCTGAGGGATGGGGAAGGTAATAATATCAGCTAGCATATTTAATGAGTGCTTAGTTTGTATCAGGCCTAGTGCACAGATGAAGAGCTCAAAAAGTAATGAGGAAGTTTAGATCTCAGCCTCAGAGATTGAGTTAACTGGTCTAGTGTGGTCTCTGGGCTCTCTCGGTGATCCTTATGTGCACCAGGGCAAAAAACACTGTTAAATATGCATTCTCTGTTGCCTTTAACACAATCCTGGGAAGTGGATTTACCATAGTTTTCTCTCTCTCTTTTTTTAAGAATTATTTATTTTATTTATCTTTACTTGTTTGTTTTAATTTGCTACAAGGCATATGTGCTTATCAGAGAGAGAGAGAAAGCAAGCAAGCTGCCAGGTCCAGGACTCAAACCATGGTCGGCCAAGTGGGAGTTCAGCATCCCAACCACCATGCCACCTGCTGACCTCACCATATTTCTTCAAAGTGCACACTGGTGCTGACACTTTCTTGGCCTTCTCAAAGTGTCAACAATGTCATGACTGCCACCTGGCTGACAGTGATTATAAGACACTGCCAATTGTGAGAAGCAGCCCAATTTCAGAAAGGTTAGAATGTGAAAAGTAATGCTTTTCAGAATTAATAAGATAGAGTATTATTTTCATCATAATCATTTAATGTGTATGTCAAGTATTTTTTACTTTGCATAACACTTTTTTTTTTTTTTTGCTATAGGGCGCGTGCGCTTGCCAGACAGACAGACAGAGACAGAGGAGATAGAAAGCGAGAAATCACCCCCCAGAGGGGATGGCCACGCCGCAATCCCTTCTCCTCCATTCTCCTCTCAGGATCTTGGGCACGCATGCACACGTGCCCGGCGTGAATTTAAGCCACCAGGTCCGGGACTCGAACCACGGTCGACTACGTGGGAGTCCAGTGACATAGCCATTACGCTAACTGCTGGTCCCACACATAATTTAATTGGGACCAGCAGCTAGTGTAATGCAATGCCTACGTTGTTGGACTCACATGTAGTCACACCACG
>NW_006209345.1:3160285-3160888 GCF_000334495.1 Tupaia belangeri chinensis | reverse complement strand
CCCCCTGGGGCGGGGTGAAGATTTCTCTCTTTCTTTTTCTCTGTCTCTCACTGTCTTTCTGGTGAGCACACGCACCCTTTAGCAAAAACCTCTCCCAAAAAAAATAAAAAATTGAAGCGCACTACGACTCTGTAAGGAGAGTGTTGAATGTATCCACATTTTATAGTTGAGAACACTGAGTCACAGAGACTACATCACTCAGAATCCAAGCATGTATAACAATGTCCCACTGTCGAGATCAGATCTGACACCACCACTGACAGGAAACCCTGAGGAGAATGTGTATGTTGAAGAAAAATACATATGTCAGAAGAAACTACAAATTAACCCAAATTCTTGGAAGTCTCCTTCTAGAGCCCAACTTTGATCAAGTAACCAAAATGAGGATAGCCAGTTTCCAATGGTTGGGAGTAGGTATTAGTGCTATTTGAAGCTGAATAGTCTTGTTTTTCTCCCCGTATGGACTAGTGTGTTTAGAAATGGGTTAAGTCGGGGCCGGCAGGTGGCATGGTGGTTAAGTCTGCTGAACTCCCACATGGCTAATTGCATTTTGGTTCCAGGACCTAACAGCTTGCTTTCTCACTTTCTCACTCTCACTCTGGT
>NW_006209345.1:3138824-3152722 GCF_000334495.1 Tupaia belangeri chinensis | reverse complement strand
AGATAGAAAGCGAGAAATCACCCCCCAGAGGGGATGGCCACGCCGCAATCCCTTCTCCTCCATTCTCCTCTCAGGATCTTGGGCACGCATGCACACGTGCCCGGCGTGAATTTAAGCCACCAGGTCCGGGACTCGAACCACGGTCGACTACGTGGGAGTCCAGTGACATAGCCATTACGCTAACTGCTGGTCCCACACATAATTTAATTGGGACCAGCAGCTAGTGTAATGCAATGCCTACGTTGTTGGACTCACATGTAGTCAACCACGGTTTGAGTCCTGGACCTCCACTAGGTAGCCTAGTAGAGGTGGCTTAAACTCACACTGGGCGCGTGTGTGTGCATGTGTGCCCAAGATCCCTAGAGGAGAATGAAGGAGAAGGGATTGCAGCATGGCCATCCCCCCTGGGGCGGGGGGGAGATTTCTCACTTTCTTTTTCTCTGTCTCTCACTGTCTTTCTGGTGAGCACACGCACCCTTTAGCAAAAACCTCTCCCAAAAAAAAGAAAAAATTGAATCTCACTACGACTCTGTAAGGAGAGTGTTGAATGTATCCACATTTTATAGTTGAGAACACTGAGTCACAGAGACTACATCACTCAGAATCCAAGCATGTATAACAATGTCCCACTGTCGAGATCAGATCTGACACCACCACTGACAGGAAACCCTGAGGAGAATGTGTATGTTGAAGAAAAATACATATGTCAGAAGAAACTACAAATTAACCCAAATTCTTGGAAGTCTCCTTCTAGAGCCCAACTTTGATCAAGTAACCAAAATGAGGATAGCCAGTTTCCAATGGTTGGGAGTAGGTATTAGTGCTATTTGAAGCTGAATAGTCTTGTTTTTCTCCCCGTATGGACTAGTGTGTTTAGAAATGGGTTAAGTCGGGGCCGGCAGGTGGCATGGTGGTTAAGTCTGCTGAACTCCCACATGGCTAATTGCATTTTGGTTCCAGGACCTAACAGCTTGCTTTCTCACTTTCTCACTCTCACTCTGGTAACACTGAAATAAATAAATAAATGAATAAATAAATAAAATAATTCTTAAAAAAAAAAAGAGGAAATAGGTTAACTCTTTCAAGTTCTTCCCAAATGTATTAATTGTTTGATAAAAGAAGCTTAAGCTTTTGTTTTTAACACCCGTCTGCCTGTAGATGGATGGAGAGGGATTGCTGAATGAGGAATTGCCAAATTGCTGGGAATGTCCAAAGTGCTACCAGGAGGACAGCTCGGAGAAATCCCAGGTAAAGACAGGACTTAGACTCGAACTGTGACAAGAAGAGAAGAACTGTGTCAATTTGGGATACTACTTTGCAACAGTATTCACATGGTTTCTTTGACCTGACAGATTATTTTTGTTTGTTTGTTTTCTTTGGTGAATTGTTTTTTCTTTGTTAAGAGTTTTTTAGTGTTTTTATTTTTGTGAGTTTTTCTGGCTTTGTTATAGAGCACGTGAGCTCACCAGAGAGAGAGAAATGAAAAATCATCCGTGAAAGGGATACCCACACCACAGTCCTTTATTCAGTCTCCATTTAGGATTTTGGGCAGGCAGCTCACACACCTGGCATGACTTTCAAGCTGCTCAGTCCAGGACTTGAACTGCACAGTCAGCCGTGTGGGATCTAGTGCCTTAATCTGGATAAACATTGGCTCCTGGTGTTTGTTTTTTGTATATAAATATTGTTCCACTGGGGACCTGCACATTCTTGATGCATTTATTTATTTTTTTATTTATAAGACAATGTCTCGGGGAACCAGCAGTTGGCATAATGGCTATGTCACTGGACTCCCATATAGTCAACTGTGGTTCAAGTCCTGGACCCGGTGACTTAAACTCACACTGGGCATGTGTGTGCATGCCCAAGATCCTGAGAGGAGAATGGAAGAAAAGAGATTGTGGCATGGCCATCCCCCCTGGGGAGTGACTTGCTTTCTGTTTTTGTTTCTCTCTGTCTTTCTGGCGAGGGCATGCGCCCTATAGCAAAAACCTCTGGGGGGGGGGGAGACAAGGCCTCGGGACCAACAGATGGTGTGATGGCTACGTCACTGGACTCCCATGTAGTCAGTTTGAGTCCCAGACCCTGTGGCTTAAACTCACACCAGGCACATGTGCATGCGTTCCCAAGATCTCAAGAGGAGAATGGAGAAGAGATTGCCGTGTGGCCATCCCCCCTAAGGGAGGTGATTTCTCACTTTCTGTCTGTCTCTTGTCTTTCTGGCGAGCACATGCACCCTATAGCAAAAACCTCTCCAAAAAAAAAAAAAAAAAGACAAGGTCTCATGATCCTAGCTTGCGATCCTCCTGTCTCAGCCTCCCCAAATCACTGGGATTACAGGCACATGCTGTGTGCCTAGCCTTTGAGTTGGACTAGGAGGCCCAGTCATCCACAGCATAGGATTTTAGCAGAACCCCCTGGAGTCCTTTTATGCTCTGAGGCCCTAGAAAGTGAGGAGTTAATAGCTGGGCTTTGTGAGGAGGGAAATTAGGTGAACAAGCTCTCTCCTGAGGAATGTAACTAGTAGTCTAAGGCAGTGAACCTGCTTAACAGGAAACACCAGTTAAACAGGTTTACATTTTTTTCATCCTTACCTTTCTGGCCTTGCAGAAAGTCCTGCCCACCCCACTTGCCCCAGTGTCATATATAAGCTGTTCTTCTAGAGGAAACCAGCACCATGACCTTGGCCTAGAGCAGCCATGATTGCTGGCTCAATGGTTTTCAGGTTCTCCTCTGCTTTCTTTCTCACAGTGGGTATGAAGTGGAAAAGGTAGCCTAGTAGAGCAGGGTTTAGACACTGGTAGAGCTAAAAGTTAGTGGTTACAAAATTCTGACATCCTAGCTTAGATGATATTATGTGGGCTGTTTTTCTTCCATTGGTAAAATGAGATATATCGCTTTGTTGAAAGAGCTAAATTAAATACTGAATTAAAAGGTGTCAGATTAGGGGCCAGCGGGCGCTGGACTCCCACATAGCCCACCATGGTTTGAGTCCTGGACCTGGCGGTTTGCTTTCTCTCTCTCCTCCCTCTCCCCTCCCCACTCTGTCCTTCTCTGGTCAAATAAAAATAAAAAATAAATAAAGTTAAATAAACTCTTTTTAAAAAATGATCAGATTATATAGAAATAGAGTTGTGGCCCCTTTAAAGAATATATTTATCCAGGGAATTACACAGATGGGACAAGAGATGAATAAAGTGGGATATGAAATCAGCCCCAGTTTAAGTCTCACTTCTCTGTACTAGGACACAAACCTTTTGTCATGGAGTTTTTCTAAGTGACCCATTTGAAGATTTTTGTTCTGGAATCTGCATTCTCTGACGGGTTACGAGCTCTGTTGCTGATCTTTGCACAGTTTAGGTTGCAGACCTTGAGACCCTCTAGCAGCTAGAGAGTAACAGTGAGGCTCACCCTGTCAATTCAGAGGGTTCGGAAGAAAGCAAGCACTAATGTTGCTTTTCTGGGCCTGTTTTACAGAAGCGGAAAATGGAAGAGAGCGATGAAGAAGCTGTGCAAGCCAAAGTCCTGCGGCCCCTACGGAGCTGCGACGAGCCCCTCACACCCCCGCCTCATTCACCCACTTCCATGCTGCAGCTTATCCATGACCCGGTTTCCCCTCGGGGTATGGTGACTCGGTCATCCCCTGGGGCTGGCCCCAGCGACCACCACAGTGCCAGCCGCGATGAGCGCTTCAAACGGCGGCAGTTGCTGCGGCTGCAGGCCACAGAGCGCACCATGGTACGGGAAAAGGAGAACAATCCCAGCGGCAAAAAGGAGCTGTCTGAAGTTGAGAAAGCCAAGATCCGGGGATCGTACCTCACTGTCACGCTCCAGAGGCCCACCAAAGAGCTCCACGGGACATCCATTGTGCCCAAGCTGCAGGCCATCACGGCCTCCTCTGCCAACCTTCGCCATTCCCCCCGTGTGCTAGTGCAGCACTGCCCAGCCCGAACTCCCCAGCGTGGGGATGAGGAGGGGCTGGGGGGAGAGGAGGAGGAAGAGGAGGAGGAGGAGGAGGAAGATGACAGTGCAGAGGAGGGGGGTGCAGCCAGGCTGAATGGCCGGGGCAGTTGGGCTCAGGATGGAGACGAAAGCTGGATGCAGCGGGAGGTCTGGATGTCTGTCTTCCGCTACCTCAGCCGCAGAGAACTTTGTGAATGTATGCGAGTGTGCAAGACATGGTATAAATGGTGAGCAGGGATACAGGGGCACAGGAATAGGGGTATGGGATTAGGTGGCAGATTTTCCATAGGAGAACAGCATGCATGTCAGCATCTGAAGGCTTAATGGGGTCCTGTGAGGAATGAATCAACCCAGTTCATTTCCCAGATTATGGGCTCTATTAAAGATGTGGCCAGTTGTGCCTGTAGATATCACTAGGGACAGGGTGGCCCTTTACCTCCTCTCCCTGTTCTCTTTGCTTACAGGGAGGGAGACTGACTTGGGGTGGGGGTGGAGTCATACAGTTTGTGCTAAAACTCCAGTCTTAGGGGCTCAGAAGTTTTCCCCCACGTCAGCTGAACTCACACATTGGTTGAAAGTCTGTGATGTGCCAGTCACTCTTCTAGTGATGATGACACAAATGACTATGCTTAAGCCCCTGCTTTGATTACCTCTCCAAACAAGAGAAGTAGGTATGCTCTTCAAAATGAATTTGAAGGTGCTTACAGTTTACCAGTTGTAATTCTTGCCACCCAGACTTGGCTCAGAATTCTTTTCTCCAGCAAACAGGATCCAGTTTTGAAGCTTCTTCAGACTTAGTTGCCTTTCTTAACGAGACCTACCGTTTTTTTTTCTCAAGTTGGACACTTAGAAAAGAAAAAAATTACTGTTTTTCCATAAGCTCAAGGTTATGTCCCTTGTATTACAGTGGTTCTCAAAGTATGGTGTCCTGACCAGTGGTATCCCCCTGAGAACTTGGTTGAAGTATGTTCTCAGGGCCCATCCCATGTGTGATTAGAACCTTTGGGGTAGATCCAGCAATCTGCTTTTAACAAGCCCTTCTCCTGAGGATTCTGATGCCTGCCTGATTTTAAGGCCCCCTGCCCTATTATCAGCAGTTTGCTAGTACCATAGAAGTTTCATGTGCCACTGGTACAAATCTTCCGTCTTTAAATAAAGACCCTGTTCTTTGCAAACATGAGTTTACTTCCCAAATCTGAATTAATATGTTATCTATCCAAATTCTCTTTAATATTTCTCTTTGTAGAGCTAGTGGACCTGCCTGGATCTACCCCTGGGTTTCCAGGCTGAAGCACATAAGATTCTCATTATGTGCTATTTCCCCTTCACCCATTAGCCAGACTCTAAGCCAACCTGAAGGGGTGAGGGCTGTGAAATAGTCAATGGAAGCCTGCGTGGTGCAGGGCTGTTTGTGGCCTGTGGATGTGTAGACTACAGTAGAAAAGCAGGCCTCTCCCTTTGAGTCCTAGTCTGGACTAACTAGAAAATATCAAGGTAGCACTAAGGCAGAAACCTCAAAGGTAGGAGAGGGCTCTCTAGCCCAATCAAGTGCCTCTTTGGGCCTGATACAGTAATAGGCTTAAGGGTAAATTATGGAAGTGCTGAGCATCACCCTGCGTCTGAGGCAGCTGTGAGTGACTGACAAGGAAGAGAATAGAGCAAGCCTAGTAGCTTCAGGCAAGAAGTCAAGAAATTTTCAGATGTTCCTTTACATAGGCAATTGTAAGAGTCATACCATTTTGATAGTATATTGTTTGTTGCATGTCCCTAAAAACAACTATGTTGTGTTCTTAAACCCTCCAAAGTAAATCATGTGAACTGGTCAAGTTATGTACTACTTAAAACAGGTTTACAAAGCATCTAGTTGCTGTAGAGGACAAGGCAATTTTTTGCCTGTTCTCTAAGACAAAAATGACTGTGTGATCCTTGTACACTTGTACAAGAACCTAGGGAGAATGACCCTCCAGGTGCTCTGCTTTTCCCAGAAGTCTCCAGCAGCCAGTGATAGGAGCTCCATTGATGGGTATAAGTAAATGACGACTGGCTCTCTTTCCTTCTATCATAGGTGCTGCGACAAGAGACTTTGGACAAAAATTGACTTAAGTAGGTGTAAGGCCATTGTTCCCCAGGCTCTCAGTGGCATCATAAAGAGGCAACCAGTTAGCCTTGACCTCAGTTGGACCAACATCTCCAAAAAGCAACTGACTTGGCTCGTCAACAGGCTGCCGGGTAGGGGAGCAGCAGTCTTCCAGAAGAAGCATGCCAGGAGAGCTGGGTCATTGACAATGTTTCTTAGAATTGCTTTAGTGTGGGTCAACTCCATGGCCTGGTGGATAAAGCAGCCAGATCCCACATGGCCAACTGCCTGGTTTGAGTCCCAGATCCAGCAGCTTGAGAAACATGCTGGGTACATAAGTACATGTGTCCAAAATTTCAAAAAGAAGGCGTGATGGAGGAGAAGGGATTACAGCGTGATCACTCTCCATGCCTTTTCCTCTATCTCACTCTAATGAATACACATACCCTCTAGCAAAAATTGCTTTCTACTTACCAAGAGATTTACTGAAGGCCACCTGAACTGCCAATTTCCACGGCATCACTCTGGACCAGCAAGTCAGTCACTACTAGATAGCAGCAAGAATGGGATCAGGTGCTATTGCCATCCCTACAGGTCTCCTTAGCATAGCCACTGAAGATGACATTTGAGTTGGTCAGCCTTTAGGATTTTGGTCTTGGAAAAACAGGAAGTCACTCACTCTTGTATTGTTTTGGTGGAACTAAGTAATTAGTTTAGTGCCAAAGCTAGAAGATGTTAACATTGGATACTATAGGAATCTTTGAGCTGAATTACTCGAAGATTAGAGCATAGTCCCTCTCTCACTTTATACTGGAAATCACTCACCTTGCCAGTAGTTGAGGCTTTGAATGTACCAGTAAGCAGAGTATATTATTGCATGTTTCTTTTCATTTGTGGCAGGACTGAAAGATCTCCTTCTAGCAGGCTGTTCTTGGTCTGCTGTCTCTGCCCTCAGCACCTCCAGCTGCCCCCTTCTCAGGACCCTTGATCTTCGGTGGGCAGTAGGAATCAAGGACCCTCAAATTCGGGACTTGCTGACTCCACCAGCTGATAAACCAGGTACATTCTGGGCCTGACTTCTCTATTCGGCTTTTGACAGACCTCACTCCTAGAAAGTAAGGTAGTCTGAGAAATGATGCTGTGGAGGGCCCAGCAAATGGTGTAATGGTTCTGTCACGGGACTCCCATGGTTCAAGTCAACCATGGTTAAAGTCTTGGACCTAGTGGCCTAAACTCATGCCGGGTGCATGTGCGTGTGTTCCCAAGATCTCGAGAGGAGAATGGAGGAGAAGGGATTGCGGTGTGGCCATCCCCCTGGGGGGTGATTTCTTACTTTCTATCTCTCTGTGTGTCTATCTTTCTTACGAGCGCATGCACCCTATAGCAAAAACCTCTCCAAAAAAAGAAATAAAAGAGAAATGATACCATGGAATAGAAGAGTACAAACTGAGAACAGAAATGATGGACTGTGTACAAGTACAGATTAACTGTTAGATTGTCTGGAAAGTCATGACATAATTTTTCTATGCAAAAATGAATCATGACTTTTCTCAACAACCCAATATTTACAAGCACATAGCTACTTATAGAAGAAGAAATAAATTTTGTGGATTGGTAGGGTTTGGGGACCAGAATATAGAAGTCTGAAGAATTCTTAAAGCGTCTCATAGTTGAAGTGGAACATCAAAAGCTGTTTATGGGGCCAACAGGTGGCATAGTAGTTAAGGTGCTGGAATCCTGTATTGCCCACCACAGTCCAGTCCTGGACCCAGTGGCTTCAAACTCAGTCAAGCTGGGTGCATGTGCGTGTGTGTCCAAAATCCCAACAGAATGGCGGAGAAGAGATTGCAGTGTGGCCATCCCCTGCTGGGGAGTGGTTTCTTGCCTTAGCTCTGTCTCTGGCAAGCACACATGTCCTATAGCAAAAATCTTTTTTTTTTTTGAGAGAGAGAGAGAGAGAGAGAGATTTTTGCAGTAGGATATGTATACTCGCTGGAAAGACAGAGCAAGGCAGAGAGACAGGAAGTAAGAAATCATTCCCCAGGGGCATGGCCATGCCACAATCCCTTCTTTTCTATTCTCCTTCTGAGATTTTGGGTATACACGCACATACACCCAGAATGAGTTTTAAGCCACTGGATCCAGTACTCAAACCATAGTTGACTACGTGGGAGTCCAGTAAGGTAACCATTATGCCATCTGCTGGTCTCTATAGCAAAAATCTTTAATTTTTTTTTTTTAAAAAGCTGTTTACATGATAGTTTAGAAAACTGTGGGAGTGTGGGAAGGAGAGGAGCATTCCCTAACACCCTTTTGCTGTGTAAGTGAAGAATAATCTAGCAGCTGAGAAGAAAGAAAACTTGTTTGATTCCTTATGACCTGTCCCCATACTCTACTTTGCTGCCTTCCTGAAAGCAAGGGCTTGGTATGGGCAGTACTCTTAACCCCTTCATCAGGCCTGGCCAACAAGTAGTTGCTGCTGCCTGAAGCTTTGCAGCTGGATTAAAAAATTCAGTTTTTCTTTTTTGGGGGTTTTTTGTTTGTTTTTAGAATCGAGGGTTTTAATCTAGACTCTTTTCTTGTCTTGTGCAGGTCAGGACAATCGCAGCAAGCTCCGGAACATGACTGATTTCCGGCTGGCAGGCCTTGACATCACAGATGCCACACTTCGCCTCATCATTCGCCACATGCCCCTCCTGTCTCGACTCGACCTCAGCCACTGCAGCCACCTTACAGATCAATCCTCCAATCTACTCACCGCTGTCGGGTCTTCCACACGTTACTCCCTCACAGAGCTCAACATGGCAGGTACACAGCTATAGTTTTTCACAATAAGCAAGACCCCCTGCTTCATGCCTGGAACTTCACCAGTAAGCTAGAGTGACCTTGGGTCTGTTGACTGAATCATATTAATTTAACATGCTTCTTCACATTTGACAAAGACATGGATTTCTGCCCTTTTCTCTCTCTCTCTCTCTCTCTCTCTCTCTCTCTCTTTTTTTTGGAGAGGGTTTTTGCTCTAGGGTGTGTGCACAAGGCACGGGGGGATGGCCACATCGCAATCCCTTCTCCATTCTCCTCTCGGGATCTTGGGCACGCACGCACACATACCCGGTGTGAGTTTAAGCTACGGGGTCTGGGACTCAAACCACAGTTGACTACATGGGAGTCCAGTGACATAGCCATTACGCTAACTGCTGGTCCCTTCTGTCCCTTGCTTTAACTGATGAGAGATTGAGGTCTTGTGGGGTACCTACATGCAGCTTGGTCAACCCTGCACTCTTATGCTTGTTGTCACCTGGTGCTAAGAGGGAGGCAGCAGGGGACTTTCAGAGGCCATCAGACTGATGGCACTTGTGATCTCTGAGCCAGATAGTTCCGTGACTAAGAGGGTTTTTATTTCATATTTTGAGAGAAAGAGGGCTAGGGGAATTGAGTGCAGAAGAAAACTTCCATGGCTGTGTGTATGTAAGCATTGTCTTTGTGGCCACTTTCCCCTCAGGTTGCAATAAATTGACAGACCAGACCCTGATCTACCTACGGCGCATTGCAAATGTCACCTTGATTGATCTTCGAGGATGCAAGCAGATCACTCGAAAAGCCTGTGAGCACTTCATCTCAGACTTGTCCATCAACAGCCTCTACTGCCTGTCTGACGAGAAGCTGATACAGAAGATCAGCTAAGACACGCTCAGCCCTGACTGAACAGGAAACCGATCTTCCCCTGACTCCCCACAGAGGAGAGCCTCTCTCCCTGACCTGCACGGGCTCTGAGGCCAGCGTCACATTCCCTCTCTGCTCTCCTGTCCCTTGAGCCCTTCTCTTACAGGCAGGGCAGAGAGGGTGGTGGACACCAGGCTTACCTGCCTGTTCCTCTCCCTCCTGAAGAAAAGGGAGTAGCAGATTGATCTGAGGGGAAAGTGTAGACTGTGCTGTCGAGGTGCCTGCTCGCTTGCTCACCTGCCAGGAGACCGGGCTCTCAGTTCGGTGGCGTTTGTACAACTTTCGTCTGCACTAGGCACTGGGGCCCTCCTCCCTGCCCTTGGTCCCCAGCAGTGCCTGGTTCTGAGCAAACTCCCAGGGAAGAAAGCAGCCCTGCTTCTGTGGCCAGGCTCTCCTTGTGTCCAGTGCGTGTCTCTCCTCTGTCACACTCTCCGGCCTATGCAGGAGGGGCCAGCAGCCCCAAGAATGCCAGACCCATGCAGATCACACTGGTGCTGTCGAGATGTCCCAAACCTCACGTCCACATCTGTGCTCTCCTTTCTTCCTTCCCTTTATCTTGATTCTGTCCATTTGTGCTTGTTCACACAATGAGGTTGCCCACCTATACCTATCCTACCCACCCTAGACTTCCCTGCTAGTTTCTGTGAAGTCCTTGTTGCACTTATTGGGGCTAAAGCTCTTGAGAGGAGCTAGAACTTTCTACCCCAGGGACACCCCCATTTCATTGCTACCCAGACAGATTCTGAGACGGGCACCATCTCCTTGCCCATTCCCCCTTTCACTTCCCATCAACTGCCCTTTTCCCATGTGTCATTCTTGCCTGAATAGGGCTTCCCCAGGATGCATGTCTCAGAGGGAGTACCCTATCTCCCCCTAATTGGGGGAGCAGAGGTTGAATCCCTATCTGCCTCGAGGCCTCTGGTTTAGTGTAGCCCCTGCCCAGAGCCAGATCTGTGGATAGCCCCAGCGGCTCACTGATCTGGCACCTTTCAGGGGGGGAGAGGCTTCTGCTTAGAAGCCAGTCATCTGCCCTCTGTCTGCAGCCATGGAAGAGGGTGTGCATGTGCCTCTGTGTGTGTGGCTGAGTGTATTAAGTGTGTGCGTGGAGGGAGGTAGGGAGGGGAGCATGATGTCTCCCACTCCACCACCCTTTGTCAAGCCCCATCAGCTGCCCCATTTACTTTGCATTGAATGGCCTGTCCAAAGATCCTCTCTCTAGGGCAGCAGAGAGCTTTTTGCACTTTAAAAAAAAAGAAAGAAAGAAAGGTCGGAATTTCTTTTTGGGTCAATATTTAAGTGTGTGAGGAGATGCTCAGTAGTAGCAGCCTGTGGCAAGAACTTTTAAATGATAGACGCAAATTTGCACTCTGCTCCCCATCTGTAAGGATATTGATAGCACAACCTTGCCCCCGCCTTCTCGTCCTCCAGCCCCATCCCTTCCTGGCCCCTTTCCTGTAGCCCAGTCTCAGGCTATCCTCCTCCTGAAGCCCTATGGGGGAGGGGATGGAGCCCAGGCACCAGGGGTCTGAAGTGTGAGCCACCCAGAGGAGAGATGCCAACTGTACCCTTGCCACTTCCAAAGCAATAGAGGCAGAGGGGTCCCCTCTTTGCCACCTACCCCAGCTTTGACCGGTATTAACCGGCCTTCTTAGAGGAAACTGGGTCCTGGTAGGGAGTGGCATTATATCTGTTTTTTCCAATCTGCTGATTTTCTTGGCTGCACCTTAAAAACAGCAGTCTGCTCCCATGACCCTCTGCCCCTTCCATTGGTCTCCAGGCCCCAGTGATCTGGGGCTGACACTTTGAGGAAATGCCAGTGACTTATTCCAGAGTGCCTCAGTTAGGGGAACTTCTCTGTAAAGAACCCTGGGTATTGAGCAAAAACCTTATTAATATTATTGTTAATGACCTATAATTGGAAACTTCCTGCCCTTTTTTTTGGGTTGCTCCTGTGGAAAATACTGAAAAGATTACTTTTTGTTTTGTCGTCTTTTTATAAAAGGGGAGGTGGAGAGACCCCTTCAGAGCAGGGATAGTGCCGGGAGAGTGCCTCTGACTTTGGGACATTTCATCCACAGATATTTCCAAGCTGATGGTTTGCTTTGGGTTTTGGTTTTTATGTTTGTTTTGGTTTGAAAAAAAAAAAAACAAGCATTTTTACCATCCACGTAAATTGGTCAGCAGAAAAGAGAGCCCAGGAGTGGTGGCAGATGGACCGATACCCTTGCTGGGTTTTGCTTTTCTTTGGGACTGTGAGGGGAAATGGTTTTTAGAAGTGGAGACTTGGTCTATGTGGAGGAAAGAAGTGTCTCTGTTTGGAGACAGAGGAACCCGGGAGTTCCATCGCATTTCCTGCAATCTGCTCTTAGCTACGGCCTTGCCAGGAGAGCCTGCACCCCTCAGACTGCAGGACTAGACCCCCTGCCTCCATCTTTCCAAGCACTGGGGAGAAAAACCACAAAGGAAAGGAAGAAAATTTATATATATATATAATATAAAATCACTTGGTGATTAAAAAAATAACTGCTCCATAAATAAAACTCCTAAAGTCACTATGTTTAAAGGGTTTGATTGTGTTTTTTTGTTTCTCGGGAAAATATTGTAAATATATATTTTTTGTTGCTGATTTAGAGTCAATCTCCAATGTTGTGCTAAAAATTTTAAATTAAATGTAAGCATTAAGGGGTAAGTCTCATTCTATCTCAGTTGATACAATGGGGTTATTTGGGGTCAGGGAAGGAGGGAATTTAGTTGGACTTTGTTTTGTTTTCTAAAAGTTCACTATTGGTTTTAGAAAGAGCAAAGACATCTTTCCTCTGACCGGTGGGAATGGGAGATATTTGTGTAATAAAATTTTTAAAAAGACAAAAAAAGAAATAGCCTCCAACAGGAAATATTTTGATTTGGGTTTTTTGTTTTGTTTTTGTTTTTAAATAAAAAGACTTTAAAAACAAAAACTAAACCTTTTCTGCTTTGGTGTGTATGTCTCTGTGTGAGTCAGAAGGTCAGTGCAGACTTGGTACTAGTGGCCCAGACCCAGGGCTTTCTGTTCCTTCTTTGGAGCGGCAGCAGCAAAACTGGGGGCATGTGCATTACTTGGTTCTAGAAATGTCATATTTACTTGATCAATGTGAAATTTTAATTGATGGGAAAGTGTTAAGCTTACCTGACCCACCTCCCCCAAAAAAGTGCTTGGAGCTGCCTGGCAAAATTAAGAGAGCAAGAAGGGACCTACCTAGTCCTCTCCTGAGAACTATCAAGGTAATTGCTAATCTCCCTGCTCCATCACTAAAGCTGCACAACAGGCCTCTCAAGAGGCAGTGTCTGCCTGTGCAGGGTCAGTCATGCAGGTCCAGGTGGGCATTTGTCTTACCTCATTCCACTGCTCACTGCATGGCATGTTCAGCACAAGCACCCAACCGTTACTCGTGTGTACTGGGTGCTGCCAGGGAATTGCCTCCTCACCCCACCGCCACGCCTCAAGAGGGCTGAAGTTCCATCTGGAAGACCCTGAACAGTCTTTCATCCCTACCTTCGAGGGAGCTGCAAGTTCCCTGCCCATTCTATTCCTCTAGTTGATAGTTAAGGACCATCCCTGGTTCTGCTATACTTCCTAGAAATGGATAGGGACCTTGGACAATGTGCCGATTTGATGGTTTCCTGCGAGTGGATGTGGCTGTGTTTGGATGTTACCAGGGAAGGAAGAATGAGCATTAGTTTTATCTCCTAAATATCTCAGAAACTCATCTGCCTCTTGGTTAGCTCACCCCTGCCATCCTAGCGAAAGGCACCATTGCCCAAAACCAATCAAAGTCATAGTCCCAAGTGGCCTCCTAGCCTCCTGTCAACCCCATCCTCCACGTTGGCAGCCAGAACATTTAAGAAATAGATCTGGGAGCCAGCGGTGGTGTGGTGGTTAAGGGTGCTGGACTCCCACGTGGCCAACCAGTTTTGAGTCCTGGACCTGGCAGCTTGCTTTCTCACTCCCTCTCTCACTCTGTCCTCTTCTGGTCAAATTAAAATAAGTAAATACATAAAGTTAAATAAAATAATTTTTGAGAGGTTTTTGCCATAAGGGTGCGTGTGCTTACCAGACAGAGAGAGACAGACAGAAAGCGAGAAATCACACACACAC
>NW_006209345.1:3136679-3138606 GCF_000334495.1 Tupaia belangeri chinensis | reverse complement strand
TGTCCGGGTGGGTTAAAACCCACGCCGGGCGCGTGTGTGTGCGTGCCCAAGATCCCGAGAGGAGAATGGAGGAGAAGGGATTGCAGCGTGACCATCCCCCCTGGGGGGTGATTTCTCGCTTTCTGTCTCTATGTCTCTCTCTGTCTGTCTGGCGAGCGCACGCGCCCTACAGTGAAAATCTTTCAAAAAAAGAAAGAAAATAGATTTTGGGCCAGCAAGTGGCATGGTACGTAAGGCACTGGACTCCCACATTGCAGACTGCCGTTTGAGTTCCAGACCCAGTGGCTTGAATGTCACACAAGGTGCCTATGTATGTGTTTGCTCAGGACAGTGGTGTGGCCATCCCCCAGGGGATGATTTCTCACTTTGCCTCTCTCTCCTCCTTCCCCCTCTCCCCTCCCCCCAGCACACACCTTAGGGCAAAAACCTAAAAAGGAAAGGAAAAAAAGAAATAGATTTCTTAACTTTTCTCCTCTGGTTAAACCCTTTAGTGTATTCACCTCAGAACAGTATGAATGTGGCCCACAAGGCTGCCAAGCTCTCAGGCTTTGCCCCTCCTGTTCCTGTCTTGCTAACTTCAGTTCTACCCTCTTTGTATGTGGTGTTCCTTCCACCCGGTGCATCTTCCTTGGTTTACCTGTTTGCATCTTCTGGAAGTCATCTCTGCTCTGTTCAGGAATGGATCATACACGGGAACAGCAGTTAGCGTAATGGCTATGTCCCTGGACTCCCACGTGGTCGACCGTGGTTCGAGTCCCGGACCCAGTGGCTTGGGCACGTGTGTGTGCGTGCCCAAGATCCCGAGGGGAGAATGGAGGAGAAGGGATTGCAGTGTGGCCACCCCCCCCGGGGGGTGATTGCTCGCTTTCTGTCTCTGTCTGGCGAGCACACGCGCCCTATAGCAAAAACCTCTCAAAAAAAGAAGAAGAAAAAAAAAAAGAATGGATCATACACTCCTGCAACTAAGTACATTGGTGTGGTTTTGGTTGTGTTTTTGGTTTTGGCTCTAGGGTGCATGCCGTAGAGAAAGAGGAAAAGTGAGAAATAACCCCCGGGAAGATGACCATGCTGCAATCCTATCTCCAATCATGGGATTTGGGGCACACACACATACACACACGCATATGTGCCTGGTGTGATTTTCAAGTCACGTAGTCCAGGATTCGAACCCCAGAGTTAATCATGTGGGATCTAGCACCTTAACCTCCACTCCATCTGCTGCCACCACCACCACCACCACCAGCTTTTATAACCCTAAGGTCAGTTCCCATCACCCTCTCCCACAGTCTAAAATCTCCACAAGAACAGACACTGGTCTGTTTTGCTCACCATGTCATCTCCAGGAGCAAGCACAGATGCCCAGGAAACTGGTGAGTGAGCCCAGCAGTTCAGATAGTCAGAGGCCCCCTTCCCTCCCTGATATAGTCCATCTTGCCATATTTCTTTTTCTTTTAATTTTTTTATTTTCATCATAATCTTGTTTATATTACATTGGATTGTATATTACTTTACAGTGTATTACATTGCTTTTGCAAAAGGGAATGCCATGCATGTCAGTCAATACAGAGACATTAATCTCCCCACTTCATCATTCAATATCTTTTCAATGTTTTTCCCATTCATTATTATTCTAATTATTTTTTAAACAGTCACTATTTCTCATTTTGCTTGTAAAAAGACTTTACCCATCATGAAATACTTCTCAGACCAATCCAGTTGAGAATACTGTACATATCATCAACAGGTAATGGGAACCAGCAGTTAGAGTAATGGCTATGTCGCTGAACTCCCACGTAGTCAACCGCAGTTCATGTCCCGGACCCGGTGGCTTAAAACACATGCCAGGCGCTTGTGCGTGTGTGCCCAAGATCCCGAGAGGAGAATGGAGGAGAAGGGATTGCAGCGTGGCCATCCCCTCTAGGGGGTG
>NW_006209345.1:3124805-3136499 GCF_000334495.1 Tupaia belangeri chinensis | reverse complement strand
TTCCACACTGTCCTATTCTCATTAAGTACCTTCACTGCTTTTATGTCCTCCGATTTTTTGCTCTCTATCATAGAGTGCGGATAGTTGGTATATATTGAGTGGATACATACAATATCTTTCTTTCATAGCCTGGCTTACTTCACTCAGCAATAGATCCTCCATATCTGACCATTTTCTATCAAATGCCAGGGTCTTGTTATTTTTTATGGCTGAGTAGTATTCCATAGAGTATATATACCACACTTTTCCAATTCATTCATCAGTTTGTGGACATTTAGGTTGGTTCCATGTCTTGTCTTGCTATATTTCTTCAAATTTATATTTTCTATCATCTCATACCCTCTCCTTGCTTGTGTCAGTGCTACTATCAGCCTCTTCCTCTGTGTGTGTCTTTTTTCTTTTTTTAAAAAAAGATTTTTGCTATAGGGTGTGTGCACTCACCAGAGAGAGACAGAGACAGAAAGCAAGAATTCACCCCCTGGGAGGATGGCCATGCCACAATCCCTTCTACTCTAGTCTCCTCTCGGGATCTTGGGCATCCATGCACACATGCCCAACAGGAGTTTTAAGCCACAGGGTCTGGGACTCAAACCGTGGTCGACTATGTGGGAGTCCAGTGATGTAACCTAATTATGCCATCTGCTGGTCCCGTGTATGTGTCTTTTTCAATCTAATTTAATTAATGTGAAGTTTTAAGTGTTAAGCTTCCCTGACCCACCTCCCAAAAAAACGTGCTTGGAGCTGCCTGGCAGAATTAAAAGAGCTAGAAGGGACCTAATGGGTTCTCTCTCCTGAGAACCATCCAGGGAGCTTCTAATCTTCCTGCTCCATTACTACTACACCTGGATTCAACTGTGAATTAATCTTCCCAGGCCATCTACAAAAATTTAACCCCCCGGGGTCAAATCAACTCTGCCATTGGCATCCATAATGGGAAGTGCCATGGTTGGCATGTAGTAGGTGCCTCTAGCCCAGGGGCCTAGAACTGGATACCTCTGTGGCCCTCAATCTCACTGCATTTAGACTGTGCCACCCTCACCACAACTGAAAATCCTTTCACACACTTCCTTTCATAGCCTTTTCAGTTTCCCACCCAACTTGAAGAGAGTAACCTGTACATTTTTTTTCTAAGAATTTTATTTAACATTATTACTGTTATTTTCCAGTTTGATCAGAGAGAGAGAGGGAAAGTGAGAAAGCAAGGTAACAGGTCCAGGACTTGAACCATGGTCAGCTATGTGGGAGTCCAGCACCTTTAACCACCATGCCACCTGCTGGCATACATTATTTTATTTTTTTGGAGAGGTGTTTTTTTTTTTTCTTTTTTTTTTTTTCCTATAGGGCGCGTACACTCACCAGAAAGGCAGAGAAAGACAGAGAGACAGAAAGTGAGAAATCATCCCCTAGGGGGCATGGCCACGCCGCAATCCCTTTTCCTCCATTCTCCTCCCCGGATCTTGGGCGCATGTGGGCACCCACGCACACGTGCCTGGCATGAGTTTAAGGCACTGGGTCCAGGACTCAAACCGTGGTTGACTACATGGGAGTCCAGCGACGTAGCCATTACGTTATCTGCTGGTCCCTTAACCTGTACATTCTATGTGCCTCACATAGGCAACAAAAACAAGTCATAATAGCTGATATCTACTGAACTTACTGTGTACTGGCCACCATTTTAAGCACTTTAAATGTAATAACAGATAATCCTCTTTTCTCTCTTTTAAAGCTGAGAGACTGGGGACCAGCAGGTAGTGTGGTGGTTAAGGTGCTGGACACTCCCACATGGCAGACCATGGTTTGAGTCCTGGATCTGGTGGCTTGCTTTCTCACTTTCCCTCTCTCTCTTTGTCTCTCTGAGTCTCTCTCTGGTCAAATTAAAATAAATGAGTGACTAAATAAAACTAAATAAATAATTCTTAAAAATAAATAAATAAATAAAGATGAGAGACGGAGTTACAGACACAACCATTTGCCCAAAGTGACTTGGCTAATAAAACCCAGAGACCATGCCAGGCAGTGGCATGGTGGTTGAAGGGGCTGGATCCTACATGGCTTGACAGCATGATTCGGGTCCTGGGCCTGGTAACTTGAATATCATGCTGGCTTTGTGTCTGCATGCTCAAAATCCTGGGAGGAGAATGGAGGAGA
Source organism: Tupaia belangeri chinensis (assembly GCF_000334495.1). Classification (NCBI taxonomy): domain Eukaryota; kingdom Metazoa; phylum Chordata; class Mammalia; order Scandentia; family Tupaiidae; genus Tupaia; species Tupaia belangeri. The sequence continues at coordinate 3,134,351 of NW_006209345.1, read as the reverse complement.
AAGGACTGTGGTGTGATCATCCCTGAGGGGTGCTTTCTCATTTCCCTCTCTGTCTCTGTCCAGTGAGTGTACATGCCCTATTGCAAAATTAAAAAAATAAAAATAAAAAATAAAAAAGGAGCTGGCATCAGCCTATACCTAGCCTCCCTGCACACACAAAATCACATCTGTCTTCATTGGCTAGATGACCGAGCCCAGGTTCAGAAAAGTGAAGTGTCAGTTCCAGGATTCATGGCTGAGCTGAGAGATGGGAGAATACCGAACCCAGGACTCTGGAGCCTATCCAGTCACTTTTGTGCCCTGCTGAGCATCTCGGACTAGATTACTGCCCACATTCCTACAGAATCCAGCTCCTTGACTAGCCTTAGCTAGCTCTACCCACTCCTCCTCTGCTGGAGTCAGGGGTGAGGGAGCGTGCTGACTCCAGTGAAAGGTGGAGAGGTATGGGGAGTACGGGCAGTGATCTGTGCAGTCACACAGGACCCTGCACTCCAAAGAGCCTAACTTCATGCTCTAGTAGCCTGTCCTGAAATTCTTAATGTTTTTCTTTTTTTTCGGGGGGGAGGGGTTGCTATAGGGCGCGTGCACTTGCCAGAAAGACAGAGACAGAGAGACAGAAAGCGAGACATCACCACCTCCCAGGGGGGATGGCCACGCCTCAATCCCTTCTCCTCCATTCTCCTCTTGGGATCTTGGGCATGCCCCCTGTGTGAGTTTAAGCCACTGGGTCCAGGACTCAAACCATGGTCGACTACATGGGAATCCAGCGACATGGCCATACGCCAACTGCTGGTCCCAAATCCTTAAGTTTTGAACGAGGAGCCTTACATTTTTATTTTGCACGGGACTCTGCAAATGAGGTCGCCAGCCCTGGAGGAAGAGGCAATCTCAGCTCTAGCCCAGGCCAGTCCTGTGCCAAGTGTGGTGTCCGTGGCCAGCGGCAGAGCAAGCCAAGCACCTGTTACCTTGGAGACCTGTCCTGTCACCTTCCAGGCCACAGCTCTCAGAGCTGAGGCTGAAAGGAAGCCTCAGTGCTGACACCCACACGTGGACAGGAATCACTGAGAGCAGGCGCCAGCGGTTTGGGAGCTCCTGGCTGTCCCCTCTGCCCCACGCTGCCACCCAGCCTCTGTCTCTTCTTCTTACCTGCTCCCCCTGCACGGATGGCTGGGAGTTCCAGCTGCTGCCCCGGCAAAGTGTGCCATGAGAGTGCTAGGATGGCAGACATAGGGGCACACAGAAACATACCCAAAAAGACTCAAAAGAAGAACAAGCACATGAAGAAAGAAAGGAAGAGGAGAGGAGAGAAATGAGAGAAAAGAGACATGGAGGATACCTAGGGAGAGACTCAAGTGAGGCCTTGGATACTCCATTGTGACAGGGGGCGGCCACTCACCATTCCGCCTCCCCCAACCCAACACTTCACACACCTATCTCAGTTACTCCTCAGAACAACCCAGTGAGGCCAGGCTGGGCGCGTCCCTAGTACAGATGAGGAGGGCAAGGCTCAGAGAGGTTAAGTATTGACAACTGGGCACCCAGCCGGGTTCGTAGAGGTGGTATCGGTATCCCACCCCATGTCTTTTCCACGAGCCTGTCCCCCACCCCCCACGCATCACGGCAGGTACCAGTGGCCACAGTATGGGTCCAGTTGCGAGGCTGTGAGTCCGACACGCAAAAGCAGGTTGGAAGGGTCAAGACACAAAGACGTCCGAGGGTGGAACTAGCAGGTTCTGCAGCCAGACTGAGCAGAAGCCGGGGCGCAGGCGCACTGGGCGCGGCTCCAGGTGGGCGGGGCCGGGCAGGCAGCTGGAGCCACGTCCCAGTAAAACTTCCGAGGCGGCGGAAAAGAAGACTGGGCTTGGGGCACCGCGGACTGTGACCTTTCTAAAGGTCCCCGGGAGTGGGGCTGCTCCCAGGAAGCGGTCGGGAGGAGCCAGGAATCTTGAGGCTCTGCCAAGGTTGCGGGCTGGTACCTGAGGGCTGAAGACCCACCCGAGGGTCCTTGGACTATGCCAGAAGGGAGCGAAGCACCGACGTCCCGGTGATGTAGTAGCCTCTGGATACCAGGGCCCTGTCCTTCCTCAGGGACTTCTCACTTGCTGTTCCACGTGCTTGGAAAGCTCTTTTCCCTGCCCTAGCACAACCACTTCTCTCCTGTTGTCTGGCTCTGGCAAAAAACGTGCTTCCGCAGAGATTGCCCCAACTTCATCAGAGGAGGCGCTTGGCTCTACTCAGGCACCTCACAGGGATATTTCTAGCATTAAATGAGATCAGCTGGGCTCAAGGAGCAGTCTTCTGCACATAATGAGAACACAATAAATTTCGGTGGCCATTATGTAGTTTGCCCTAAAGGTCACTGTCTTCCTATGTTGATCCCCAAGGCCACACACTGGTGCTTGGCACATAGGAGCTCATCAAATATTGTCAAACGAACGTGTGACAGGTGAACTCCCAGGAGCCTAACCATAGCTTGGCACTGTCTGGGCACTCAACCTCAGGCGGCTGTCCCTGCTCAGCAAGTTCCTCCAGGTCCAACTGGAGCATGCTGCTGAGGTCCGGGAAGCCCTCCTGCGCACCCTCCTGCTCTTCTCCTTCCAGGACACAGACAGGAAGGAAAGGCCTTGGCAAGAGAGAACTCATGCTCCGGGGCTTGGCATGTGCCAGCCCTCACCCCCAACCTCTCCAATCCTCCCATTTAATAGTGCCATGTTCGAGACTCCCCAGTCTTCTCCTTAGACTTGTTTTGTTTTGTTTTTGAGAGGTTTTTTGCTATAAGATGTGTGTGCTCACCAGAAAGAGAGAGAGAAAGCAAGAAATCACCCCCCAGGAGGGATGGCCACGCCGCAATCCCTTCTCCTCCATTCTCCTCTCGGGATCTTGGGCACGCACGCACTCGTACCCGGCGTGAGTTTTTAAGCCGCCGGGTCTGGAACTCGAACCACAGTGAACTACGCGGGAATCCAGTGACGTAGCCATTATACCAACTGCTGGTTCCCCCAGTCCTCGCCTGAGTAGGCCCACTTCTTTTCATTGTAGTCTTTGGCAGGTTAATTGGAGATTTATGTTTATGGGGTTTTCTTTTTAAGTTGCTATATTTATTTCTTCTCTGAAGCAGACAGAGGTAGAGAGACATACCTCCAACAGGGTCTTCACATTGCAATCCACCCCCAGCCTTAGCCAGTCCTAGACCATGGGTCCGTGTGTGCCCAGGGTACTCAGGGAGATCTCTGGTCGTGAACCTGGAAGCTTCCAATGTGGGTCAGCCTCACTGAGTGTCGCACCTTATTTCTGTACCACCAGGTTTTCTTCCCCATCAGACAGGGCCAACACTGAATCCTTTCTCTCTTTTCAGCCCTGACTTTGTGGTGGGCATCATTCTGGGGGTGAGGAATATAGCACTGAACACAGCAAACAGGCACTAAGGGCAAGCCCCCTGAGCCCATCAGGTGCAGGAGGGGCAGGATCCCGCTCCCAGCAGGGAAGCGTAAAGTCAAGCCCTCAGCAGCCAGTGATGTGGTGGTTGGGGTGCCGAACCCCACATGGCAGACTGTGCATTTCATTCACCTAACATCTTGAAAAATACTCCGAGTGTGTGCGCATGCATGCCCAAAATCCCAAGAGGAGAATGGGAGAGAAGGGATTGTGGCGTGGCCATTTCCCTTCAGGGAGAGGGTGATTTCTCACTTTCTCTCTCTCTCTCTCCTTCTCGCTTTCTCTCTCTTTGCCCAGCACACTTGCCCTATAGCAAACTTTTAAAATTTTTTAAAAAGTCAGGAGGCCCAGCAGGTGATGTGGTGGTTAAGGATGCTGGACTCCCACATGGCCAACTGTGGTTCAAGTCCCAGATCTGGTGGCTTTCTTTCTCAACCCCCCCCCCTCACACTTTCTCTCTCTGGTCAAATTATAAATGAATTAATTAAGTTAAATAAAATAATTCTTTAAAAAATATGTTTTTAAAAGTCGGGCCCCCAGAAGCTGAAGTGGACTTGGGTTCTAGTGACAGTACGAAGACCAGAAAGGCAGAAACTCAGCAGACTGTGCAGGTCTTACAGACCACAGGAAGTGGGTAGGGGTTTTTCCTAAACACAGAGACAGTCATTGGAGGTGGAGGCAGTGACCGGGGCCCGGGGGGGGGACAACCACCCTCAACAGGGTATTATGGTCTCATATGAGCCTTTCCAGCCAATCCGAATCATGTGTATGTGTGCCTACTGCGCCTACCATAGCACCAGACTTGTGATCTTTCATACAGGTGCAGCTCTGCTTGAATAGAGCGCTCACACTGTGCCACCGAGCCAGCCTATGTTGGGGCCAGGTTTAAGCCTGTAAAATCTCTGGCTAAAGGAGAGACAGGGACGATGAGGAGGCTGGTGCAGCCATACAGGCGAGAGGTGATGGAGACTCAGACTTGGATTTAACGGGACACAGTGGAAGGACTCAGGTCACAGTTTAGAGGCAGTTTGGTGCTAGCTGACTGACTATACCATACCTACAGGTGGGACAGGTGATGGAAGAGAGAAAACCTAGGATAAGGATATACAAATGAGATGGGGAGGAGGAGAGGAGCAGGTTGAACAGAGACTGGATTATGGGAACAAGAGCTCAGTGTGGGATGCGCTAAGTTTGTAACACCTATTAGTCACTCAGTGAGGTATCAAGGGATGATGTGTCCAAGGGTCTGTCAGGTAGGCAGAAACTGAGTTTCACTCTTCCTTTTTTTTTTTTTTAGATTTTTGTTATAGGGCACATGTGCTTGCCAGAGAGAGACAGAGAAAGGGAGAGGGAGAAATCATCCCCCATCCCCCCAGGGAGGGATGACCACAATCCCTTCTCCTCTGTTCTCCTCCTAGGATCTTGGATACGCACGCACACATGCCCAGCATGATTTTCAAGCCCTGGGTCTGGGGTTCAAACTGGTTGGCCATGCGGGAGTCCAGAGTCTTAACCATCATGCCACCTGCTGGCCCCAGGTTCCACTCCTCTTTCCAATCCTAGTCTTCTGGCCAGGGCCCAGTACAGTCTGCTCAGGGTACAAAGGTCTGTTGGGAGAAAGAATGACTAGAAGCTGGCCTGAAAAGGCAAGTTTACAGTCCATCTTCCCAGAACCAACAGAGGGCAGCACCATCCCAAAAACCAGCCTCCCCTTGGCCAGGGGCCCACCAGCCTTACAGTCAACACTACCAGAAGCCCCTTTCCCAGGTTCCAGGAACCCATGGCGAGAGACCAGCTCCCTGGAAGAACCTCAGCTTCAGGCCCAATGATGCTGTGGTTGGGCTTCAGGTGGGAGGAGTTGCTTGTGTTTTCAGGTGGAGACAGAGTGGCAGCCTCCTGGAGCAGAGGAGAACCCAAATGACCAGAACCAGAACCCACATGTAGATTCTGGTCTGATAAGTTCATCGGGCAGAATTTTTGTTATAGGGCAGGTGCGCTCGCCAGACAGACAGAGAGAGAGACAGAGAGACAGAAAGCGAGAAATCACCCCCTAGCGGGGATGGCCATGCCGCAATCCCTTCTCCTCCATTCTCCTCTTGGGATCTTGGGCACGCACGCAAGAGTTTTAAGCCACTGGATCCGGGACGCGAACCGCAGTTGAGTACGTGGGAGTTCAGCAATATAGCCATTATGCCAACTGCTGGTCTCAGGGGCCTCCTGTCGAGACATCTGGCCCTGTTCTGCCCCCCAAATACCATGTGATCCAAGAGCTCATTCAATCCATCACTCATTTATCCATTGATGGCTTTGTGAGTCAGGTCCTGTGGTTGGGCACTGGGGACAAGGGATGAACCAGGAGCATCAGTTATAGTGGGAGACAATGTGTGTGTGTGTGTGTGTGTGTGTGTGTTTTCACACAACAGCATTTCTTTTTTTTTTTTGGAGAGATTTTCACTGTAGGGCGCATGCGCTCGCCAGACAGACAGAGAGAGACAGAGAGACAGAAAGCAAGAAATCACCCCCCAGGGGGGATGGTCACGCCGCAATCCCTTCTCCTCCATTCTCCTCTCGGGGGATCTTGGGCACGCACGCACACGCGCCCGGCGTGAGTTTTAAGCCACCGGGTCCGGGACACGAACCGCGGTCGACTACGTGGGAGTCCAGCGACATAGCCATTACGCTAACTGCTGGTTCCCCACACAACAGCATTTCTAATAGGATACTTTTTTCCTCTCTCTTTTTTAATCGCTGGTGTGTATTTGTGCTTGCGTGAGAGAAAGAGAGAGAAAGAGAGAGAGAGAGAGAAAGAAGGAGGGAGGAAAAGCACCCTCTAATGGGGCATGATCACATTGCAATCCCTTCTCCTCCATTTCATCATCCTGTAGAGATTCTGGCATGCAGGCAAACATGCCTGTCATATTTTTAAAACCACTAGGGTCTGGGGCCTGCAAGTGGCATGGTGGTTAAGGGTTCTGGACTCCCACACAGCCAACCATGGTTTGAGTCCCAGACCTGGTGGCTTGCTTTCTCACTTCCTCTCTCTCTCACTCTATCCCTTTCTGGTAAAATTTAAATAAATAAATAATAAACAAATAAAGTTAAATAAAAATAAAAAACACCACTAGTGTCAGGATTTGAACTACAGTTAACCATGTGAGATCTAGGCTCCCTTTACAGTAGGCTAGGAAGCAGTCTTATTTTTTTCTTTTTTTAAAGTTTGCTATAGAGCATGTATGCTTGCCAGAGACACAGAAAGAGAGATACAGAAAGAAAGTGAGAAGTCAATCCCCAGAGGGGATGGCCATGCTGCAATCTCTTCTCCTCCATTCTCCTCTCAGAATTTTGGGTGCACAATGCACACATGATTTTCAAGTCACTGTGTTCAGGCCTCAGTTTGAGTCAGTCAGCACAGTCAGCCATGTAGGATCTGACCACCTTAACCTCCATGCCACTACTGGTCCCTGCATATTTCAGCTGATGCAGACATGTGATGAAGCTTCACACACACACACCCCGCTGTCAAAATGTGCAATGATACAACTCAAAATTGAATTTTTTTTTTGAGAGGTTTTTGCTATAGGGCGCATGCGCTCGCCAGACAGACAGAGACATAGAGACAGAAAGCGAGAAATCACCCTCCAGGGGGGATGGCCACGCCGCAATGCCTTCTCCTCCGTTCTCCTCTCGGGATCTTGGGCACGCACGCACACGTGCCCGGTGTGAGTTTTAAGCCACCGGGTCCGGGACACAAACCATGGTCGACTACATGGGAGTTCAGCGACATAGCCATTACGCTAACTGCTGGTCCCCAAAATTGATGATATTTTCAAACCAAGGAAATATGGCCCAGTAGATAAGTCCAGAACTGGAGGTATACATAGCTAGGAGCAGAAAATCAGGGAGGGCTACCTGGAGGAGGTGAGCCTTAAAGAATGAGCAGTAGTTAGTCAAAGCAGCTGGTCACAGAAGGCTTTCGGGCCTAGGAAATAAAAGAGGCATAGAGGTGAGAATGGATGGGCAGCTGAGGAGGGGAGGTCCCAAGTGCAGAAGATGACAGCAAAGCAAGTTGGAGAGGGGAGAAAGGGCCTAGTCATCCAAGACCTTGACTTGCAGGTTAGACAATCTGCTCTGGGCCAAGGGGAGTGGAGCTCTCCTCTAGATCCGCTACCCTCAGTAGCCCCAGAAGGCCTGAAGAGATGCTTCTTGGTGCTAAGGAAGCAGTGACTCCATCAGGCCTAGATTTGGGAAAGGCATCTGTGGTCAGGGTCCACATCAGAGCAGCGGCTCTGAGATCCTGAGAGTAGACAGAAGATTCTCAGGAGGGTAGACAGGAGGGTGTAGGGATAAACTGGATTAGGGAAGGGGAGAGGAAGGGAAAGGAGTCAAGGACAAGAGGCTTGCAGTTCTGACTTGGGTATATGGTGGGTGGTGGTGTCACTCACTGAGAAAGGGACCTTGCCCTCTCTGATGAGCTCCAGTCCCGGTTCTGCCAGGGTCGATTCAAGAAGCAGCCGAGAAATGCACAAGGTTGGGGTCCCTGCTTTGCAAAAGGGTCCCAATTACTGGCCCATGAACAGGCGTGAGGATTGAATTGCATGTGTGCAGGGCTGGGAGGAGGGTCTGTCACTTTGGAAAGCAGAGAGCTCTAGAGAAGAGCATGCTGAGTAGGTGTGCTGCCTTGGGATACTCGGTTGGCCTTCCCCCTCAGCATTGGGGATTGCCCTTGCTCAGCAGTGCCGAGATCCCTGTCTTCCCAGCCTGAGAGAAGTTTGACCTTACAATGTGGAATCATCAAGAATGAGCCTCTGGGGACCAGCAGATGGCGTAATGGTTATATCACTGGACTCCCACATAGTTGATGGTGGTTCAAGTCCTGGACCCCACAGCTTAAAATTTACTCTGGGCGTGTGTGCGTGTGTGCCCAAAATCCCAAGAGGAGAATGGGGTGATTTCTCACTTTCTGTCTCTCTGTCTCCCTCTGTCTCTCCAGTGAGCATGTGCGCCCTATAACAAAAACCTCTCTCTCTCTCAAAAAAATAAAAAAAGTGCCCCAATAAACAAACCCCTAAAAAAAAAAAAAAAAAGAAAGAAAGAAAGAAAGAAAGAAAAGAAAAGAAAAAGAAAAAGGAAAAAAGAGCTTCTGGAAGGGATGAGTCCAGGGCAGGAAGCAGCCATGTGTGTCAGTCAGGGACCCTGGGTCTACAAGCTAATACTGGGACAGGGCTTGGTGCAAGGTCATTGATCCTGTGTGGGAGTCTGGGGGCCAAGACTGGGTCTGGAGCAGGAGGGGTGGGGATCGGCCATGGGGTAAGACTGGAGTCTAATTGTAGTTGTCAGAACCCAGACTGTGGGTGATATGTTGAGTGCCCTGGGTCCAGACTAGGTCTCATATTGGATATCCTTGTCTCAAGTCTGTGTCCAACGTTCTGAGTGTTGGTCTAGGACCCAGGTCAGGAGCTGATGGTCCAAGCCTAGGTCTGGGCCCTGACCCCAAGTCCAGGAGTCAGAGTCATGGTAGTCGTCTGGATCTGGGGTTAGAATCAAGATTGGGATGGGGTAAGGGTCATGGTCCAAAATCTGTATCTGGAGTCCTGGGGCGGGGTTGGGGTGGGGGGTTCTGAAGTCAGTGCTACAGTCTGGGTATGCCGTTGGGGGCGCAGCGTTGTGACCTGAGGTCACTACAGAGTCTGAGGCAGTGGTCCAAGTTCTGAGTCTAGGGTCCTCCTGCTTGGAGTCTGGGTCAGGACTGTTATCCAGGTCTGGTGTCAGGGAGTCAGCGGTTAGAGTCAGAGTCTGAGCTGAAAAGTTCCAGGACCATGTTCTGGAGTGTGAGTCTGGGGTCTTGGTTGGAATCCCAGGTCCTTGTCCTGGTTCACTTCCGCGGGCAGGGCTGTGGGCTGTGAAGTCTGCGATCCAGAGATCCGAGGATGTGGTCCATGTCCGGGTCTAGGGTCTTTTTCGGTCTCAGGACCCTGTCCTATTCCAGGTCTGGGGTCAGGGTCACCTCCAGGGTCTAAGATCTTGCTCCCAGTTTCTGGCCCTGGGTCTCAGCGCCGCCCGTCCAGGGGTCAGGCTCCGGCCCTGCCCGCGCGGCCTCCAGGGGGCGCCGCC
>NW_006209345.1:3111644-3124522 GCF_000334495.1 Tupaia belangeri chinensis | reverse complement strand
TGATGCCCAGGGAGAAGAGCAGGGCCCCGCCGGCCGCGAGAGCCAGCAAGAAGATCCTGCTGCCCGAGCCCAGGTGAGGGGGGCGCCGCCTCGCGCCCCGCAGCCCCGGCCCCCGCCCGGCGCCCTGCCGCGCTTCCCTGCCCCGGCGCCTACCCGGGCTCCTCTCCGCAGCCCAGCGCCTCGAGACCCCAGACCTCGGCCCACACTCGACCCTGCAGACCCAGACCACCCTCGTGAGCCCCTTCTTCCCTGGCAGCCCTGCCTAGCCCGACCCCGGTGCCCGCAGGTCCGGACCCCGAAGCCCCAGCCCTGTGCGCCTGAGCCCGGAGCCCCAACTCCGCGGTCCCCCCGCTCCCAGAGCTCCTGGCCCGCTCTGTCCCCGCAACCCGCCCTGCCTCTCTTCCTTTATCACACTCTGCCAGCCCCTAAGTCACTGTCAGCTCCTGGCCCCTGCCTTGTCCCCCGGGGCCCAGTGTGCCCTTTACCCTCCTGCCAGCGGCGCTTGGTCCCTGTAGCGTCTCCTCCCCTCCACCTGCCACCATTTACCCTATCTCCCTGTCCTGTGCAGCCCCTGCTCCCATCACCTTTTTGGGGTTTCCACTACCCACAGTCCCCTCCCCTCAGGTCTACCTTTGTAAGAGGACTCTTCCCACTGGTTTGGTGGGATCACTGTCTTGGGGTGGAGAGTGCTTTGGGGGCTCCGTGGGGATGGGCATGATAGGGTTATGTGGGAAACACCCACTGTTTCCTCCCTCCTAGAATTCCACCTCTGGCCAGCCCTGCATCTGGTGCGCTGTGGGTGCCATTGACCAGGGGACATCCCAGCACACCTGCAGCAGCTGGACCACAGCTGCCACCTCTAAGGCAGCTGATGTCATCGCACCTAGTATCAGGGTTGGACCTGTTCAGGATGTAGGTGACAGTAGACAGGATGTGAGTGATAGCTCTGGCTTATCCAACATTTTATGGCTATTTTCCCAGTGTGTGAGAGTCAGAGCAGCCCTCCGGTTGGTAGGACAGGTGTTTTGTCTCCATGGACTAGGTAGAGAAGCTGAAGCCCCAGAAGTGAGTGGCCTGCCTAGTATCACACAGGTGATACCGCACCTGGCAAACACATCTGGGTTTCCAGCTACTTGTTCTGTATGTTGTCCACTACTCTGGCCTGAGCCTGGGCCAGCACGTCTTGCATCTTCAGGAGTAGATGTGTCCACTACATCCGTGTCACCAGTCCCAGTGATTCCTCATGCATGCGAGAAGTGGCCTGCTAGTACCCCAGTGGACCTGGGCCTGACTTTGCTGCTGAGGTTTTTATCATGTGACTTTGGGCAAGTCCCTTCTTGTTGCTGGGCCTCAGTGTTCTCATCTGTGAAATGTGGATGGTGTGAAATAAGAGCCGTGACTCTGGGGTCCTCAGCCACTGAAGCAGGGCTGTAGCTCTCAGCCTGGTCCAGCCTGAAGCTGCCAAGGGTGCCATGCTGATGTCTCTCTCTGACCCCCTCCTCCACACCTCGTTCCCTGGGTTTCAGATTGACTGAACACCAGGCCTTGAGAGGCAAGTTGGTCTGCATTTGAAAAGGCCGTTAGCGCCCCCCCCCTTTTTTCTAAGACACTTGCAATCAGATTTCTCAAAACAGGAACCAGACTGACTGTCAACTGGGGGCTGTCCAGGGAGCAGTGACAGTTAGAACAGAAATGAGTTCAGAAATGACAAAGCCACAAGGGAGGAAATGGGGTAGTCAACCTCCAGGCCTTGAAACAGCTCTTGTTAATGACCGAAGCCTGGAGACCCTTCTGCGGGTTTGACTTTTGCAAAATGTGAGGTGGGGCCTTTTCTGGAACTCTCTGTGTTTGGGTAATCTTTCCCCAGAATGCCTTGCTCCTGCTGGGGCCCCGCCTTGAGTTGCCTGTGCAGGTGTTAGAACCCTGGGCAACTAGACATTCTCCTTCTCTGTCTCCTTTGCCATCTGTGATACTGATGCTGGCAATTGGAATATTCATGCAAATTATAATAACTAATTTATTTGGATATCTGTCATCTCAGTTGATCTAAAAACCAACCTGTGAAGTTGATAAGGCCATGCCTTACATACAGTAAGTTGCTCAAGAAATACTGAGGGTGTGTAATATCTCATCTAGTCCTGAAAGGAAACAGTGCAGGCTATGAGTTCTAGGCAAATAGCAGGAGACTGAGACCTGGGCACTGCAGGCTGTCACGTAGGGTCAGCAGCAGCATGACTTTGGGCAGATAGCCCACGTCTAAAGAATACCCATGAGGCTGCAGCACTGGACCTAGTGTGCTGAGGCCCAGGGAGGACCACGGGCTGCTCCAGGCTGCTCCAAGAGTCCTGGTGCCCTGTGTGGCAGGGCACACTGATCTTCGCTTTGTGCTTTCCACACCCAGGTGGTCGGATGCCTCCCACCCTTCAAGGTGATTTGACTGACTGTATCTCACATTCACTTGGTACTTCCAGTTTACAAAGTGCTTCTTACTCCATTTTATCCCTTTCACAACTGCGGGAAGCAGGCCCAGTAGGTGATAATCTCCCCATTTTACAGTTTGAAGCTGCTGAAGGACACAAAAGGGAGGAGACTTGCCCCAAGCACAGAGGAGAGCTGGGATTGGTACTTGGGTCTCTGGACCTCCTGGCCAGTCAGTGCTCTTCCCTCCTGTGCTTCACTCTTACACCTGCCCTGTAACCTCTGCTTTCACCCCTGCCCATAATTTGTGGAATGGGCCTGCTGGCAGCCCTTATGGGTCTGGGGGAGTGGCCTGGAGGCAGCAGGGCAGCCCCTGGTTCTGTCAGCTGTCACAGTTCACAAGGTTCAGCCCCTCCTCATTGGCTGCGAGAGAGAACCAGGCTGCCTGGCAGAGCTGGTAGGTACATGGAGGGACAGTGCCAGGGTCCTGTTAGACACAGGAGCTGTCTTCCCCACATCTCAAGGTCAGGGTCAGGGAGAGGCTGTGGTTTGTCCCCATGACAGGATGCCATTGGGAGCTCTTCCCGCCTTGAGGTCGTCCATCTCAGCAGCCCCCCATTGCTGGCACCTGGGGCTGATATAGCTCTGCCTTCCCGGGGCTGGGGAGCTGGAGCAGTTGGGCATAGTGCCACTCCGAGTTGGCAGAAGGGCCTCCCCTTCTGTCACCTGATAGAATCCCAGGAAACAGACCTATTTCCTGGTGTTCTTGTAGAAGGAGGCAGGGTTATGTAGCTGGAAGACAGGCGACCTGGCTTCTCGTCCCCTGCAATGCCAGCGTATCCTGTTGGGCCTGCCTCGGTTTCCACCTTGGCAAAGTGGGAGAACTGCCCCTTCACTGATGATTTCTCAGTGCCCCTTCAGAGCTCTCAGAGTCTGTGGTCTGGGACTCGCCCTCGAGGACCTACTGTCTCCCTCTCCCAGCAGCAGCAGACAGCAGCTTGTAATTATCGTCATTTGCTTAATATGACCATCGAGGCCTCATGTAATTAATCTCTGGGCTCCTGGCTGTGGAGCCCTGCCTGGGCGGTCTCAGGAGGGACCCGCGTCCTCTCTGGGGACAGCAGCAGCCCCAGCAGCAGATTGTCGGAGCCTGGTGCCACTTGCAGCCTCCCATTTTCTTGGCTATTTCCTGGTCCCTCCCCCACAGTGAATTTCCTCCTTCCTGCCCCTTTAGGGCTCCCCTGTCTCAGCAGACCCTGCCACTCTTCCTCTGCTGCTTCTTCATTCCTGTTAACTCTGTGCAGCCAGGACTTCCTGCCCTCAGTGTGGGCAGGGGGAAGGGCTGTAGAGGGAGGCCTCCCTTCGTCCTCCCTCTGCTTCTTCATCACCAGCAGAAACCTGCTGTTTCTAGCCTTTCCCAGAACTTTCCACCCCAGTAGCACCTTCCCTCCTGCTCTCCCCTGCCCCAAAACAAGATGATCTTTTCAGCAGCCTCACCCTCAGGGCCGTTGAAGCCCTGCCGCTCCCCAGGAATGGGTCTCTGGGATGTCTTTTCCCATCTGTTCTTTGCAGACACGGGACTCCACATATATGCCATTAAGTTGCTTGCTTGCTTGTCTGCGTTCCCTCGGTAAATGGATTTGCAAGGAGCATGAGCATTACGGGGTGGAATTTGTGAGGGGAATCTGGGCTCTGTCAGCCCAGGAGTGATGTGTCCTATTAATGCACAATCAATTCCTAGTAGTAAATTCCCAGTGACGTCAGGTGCAGGCACGCTCCGCAGCCAGCGTTTCCTCTGGGCGCCCAGGTCGGCTCCACAGAGGGCTGAATGCTTGGGGGCTGGTGGGTTTGGGCTGCACACGCATGGCTATTGCTTCCAGGGTATTATGCTCTGCCTGGGAACAAACAGCGGGAGCCACGAGCACGTGATAGTCGTTGAGGAACTCATAGCTTCCATCATTCCTGCCCTTTCTTTCCGGGGTCTCTTCCCCACTCCCACTGACTCCAGATGGGTCACTTTACTCCACTGAACCGAGTCACACTGAAGTTATTTCAAATCTATTTCAAACAAGATACTGAAAACAAGGCATTTGGCTGCAGCTCTCTTTCAAAACAAGAGCATTCCTTCTCTGCATTGCTGCTCACTGCAAAAGGCAGCGTCTATGCCGGCATAAGTGGGTTTTCTGGTGTTGCTGACATATTAGCAGCTGTTCTCCAGGTGAGGGCAGCTTTCTGACTTTGGAAACCATCCTCTGGGTGGGAGACAGTCTCTTCCTGGGAACCACAGGGCAAGGAATTCTGGAAGTTTGCTTTTGATGCATTCTAACATGATGATGAAGTGTGGCATCCAGGTTGACAGTCATTTGCAAGGTGTGGGTACTCATGCCATATTCATGACGAAGCTTGACAAGGCTGCCAAGGTGCCTCTTCCGGTGCATCCCCTCAAGGAAGCCATGCCATTCAGAGCCTGGGCTACTATAGATGTTCCTAGTGGACTCGTGTGCACATGGCTGGCTGGCGTGTTCTGTCCTCTGCCTGGAGTTTGTTCCAGACTTGGCAGTTTGGGTTGGTTTTTCCCATTGGTATGTGGTTTGGCCCTTGAGGTCTGAGGATTTTGTCAGCCCCAGGGAGAGTCATTGAGAAATATCAATAAGAAGCCCCAGGGGACTTCCTCCTACCATTGCCACCTTGGTACCAGGTTTCTTGGAAATGCCACAGGGAGTGCCTTGGCTGCAGCCACAGGCCCCACTCTGCTGACTTGTTAACTGTCATTTCCCAGAGGTGGCCTGTTGCCCCCACAGCAGTGTGTACTGTCTCTGGATGTCACAGCTTTAGCATCACTGTCACATGAGGGGCACCGGAACCATGGTTCTTGGCCTGCCAGGTGCTAGCCAAGGCTGCCTCCCAGGCTGGGCTCCCTGAAGGGCTGCCGCCCACTTCCTGTAGCTCCTGGCAAGGTGGAAGAAAAGGTCTCTGGGGCAGCACATGGGGCATAGGCCAGGGTCCTCTGAGACCCTTCACCCAGCTCTTTTGCTGAGATCGAGAGGAGACCGAGGATGCTCTGGTGGGAAGCCGTTTCTCAGAGAGGGTTTGGATGTTTCTTTGATTGTTTGCTTGCCACTAATTGCCGGTGGGCCTCAGGCCCCAGACAGCTTGTTAGCCTTGATTTCCTTGCCATCTCGATGAGTGTGTTTGCCTCTGGCTCCTGCTGTCCATCCCAGCCATGGTCTCTGAGCCTGTGACGGAATCTATGAGGCTTCAGAACACTGCGCCACAGAGTGTGGGACTGCCTGTCTTCTGAACCACGTGGTACCAGAAGGTACCGGAAGTTCTCTTCAGGTCTCCTCCCTTCCCCCCACGTCTGCCTATTGTCCTGTCACCTCAACCCTGCACTGTCAACTATGCTAGGAGAGAGGAATTGTCCCCCCCCCCCACCTGGTATCAGGCTGCACCTGCTTTTGGAGCAGCTGGGGCTGGTGTGAGCAGCCCTAGCTAAAGGTGTCAGAAATGGGGCCGGAGCAGTCTCCCATGGCTGGGCGGGCCTCCCCGCCATCAGATGCCTCCACGCCAAATGTGTCCCTGATGCTTTGGCAGGGCAGGTATCGGTCTGCCCACAGGGGCCCTTAGGTAGAGTGAGGAGAGTGCCAAAAGCCAGCCTGTGAGCAAACAGAATTGTAGCTGTTCAGTTCAGTTCAGCTGGTGCTCACGGGCCCAGCCCTAGCCATG
Source organism: Tupaia belangeri chinensis (assembly GCF_000334495.1). Classification (NCBI taxonomy): domain Eukaryota; kingdom Metazoa; phylum Chordata; class Mammalia; order Scandentia; family Tupaiidae; genus Tupaia; species Tupaia belangeri. The sequence continues at coordinate 3,118,378 of NW_006209345.1, read as the reverse complement.
CTCAGCCCACCAGGCCACAGGCCCCGTGCTCTGAGGCCACACAGTGTGGAACAGAGACACGAGCAGGACCAGTCAGTGTATGAGCAATCCTATTCTAGAAGGAGCAGCATAGGCCGTTAGTGAGCTGTGGGGTGCCAGGGCATGGGGCCGGGGCAGCTCTGTCCCACGGTCCAGGAGGTAGGACAGGAGCTGACGGCCATCACAGCATCCTGGCACCTCAGGAGTTTTCCCCTGATGCTGTGCCCTCTCAGGCTTTTTAAAAGGCCAGTGTGGTGGTGGCAGTTCATCATTTTGTTGACATCCTCATTTTACAAATGAGGAAACGAGACATTTAAATTTTGTGACTTGGCCTGGCCTGCCAGAGAAGGAGGTGGGGAGAGTCATTTGGAACCCAGGCTCGAACATCCCTCCAACTGCCAGAGCAAAAGAGGCTCCCAGGACCTTTTCCAGAGAGGGTGATTGGGAGCTGTAGGACCCTCCTGTCTGAGAACATGCAGGCACTTGGTTCTCTTGCCAGTCCGGTGGACCTTGGGAGCCATGTGCCCCTGTGTATCAGGGTTGTCAACCAGGGTGGGGCAGGAACAGGCTGGGTGCCACGCCAGGCTCCACCAGTATCAGGGAGCGGGTATTGGAATAAAGGTGACCCAGCCCAGGAGGCTGCCCCCGCCCCCATGCCAGCCCAGACTTGCCACTCTGGCGGGAGTTTTCCCTGGTGACACGTTTTTCTAACTTGCCAGCTTCCTTGGCTGCCAGCCCCTTGGAGATAGACAGGAAACCCTAAACTTGCCACTTTGGGGTCCTTCACTGAAGGACTCTGCTCAGCCCTGATCTGGGTTTTTGTTTGTGTTTTGTTTTGTTTGGGGGGTGGGGTGGGATATTTCTTTTATGTTTAAAAGAGCATTTCTTTTTCTTTTTAAGGAAGAGAGTGAAGTGCTGTGGGCTAGGAAGAATGCTGTGGCCGTGCCCAGGCATGGCTCTGAGGGGAGGGGCAGCCTTGGGACCTGGGGTCTGGCCCCTACATTCCCTCAGCCAGTGGCCCACTGCGGAGGCCCAGGGAAGGAAAAGGCCCTGCCTGACAGGTTGCCCTGGCCATCATGGGCAGGGTCCCTGAGCGAGTGTGCTTCCCCTCTGCAGATCCAGTTAAGCCAGGAGGTGGGAAGCGGCAGAGACTAGTCTCTGGCCCTTTTGTGGCTCCTCTGCCAAGCTGGCATGAGTTTTGCCAGTTCCCAGGAAGCTAGTCTGGGGCTCAGGAAGGCTTCCCAGTGAGACCCCATGATCCCCATTCCCTGGGCCATGCCCAGTCCCTGTGGAGTCACCCAGATGGGCTGGAATAGCTTTGCCGTCATCTGCATCTACCTGTTCTCCCACTTGACCAGCCCTTGACCATACCCATCTGGGCACCCCCTGCCATGGAAGACTAACACTTTATGATAGCTTTTCTTTCTTTCTTGCTTTTTTGCATAAGAATCAGGGAGAGAAGCAGAGTACCCAGAGCTGAGCTTAGGGTTGGGGAGGCCCTGCCCTTGTTGTCCTCATGGACTGCCATACAAGGGAGACCGAGGCACCTGGCCTTGCAGGCTTCCCGCCTCCTCACTCCTATTGCCTGGTCTCTGGGCTGCCTGGATTCTGTCACTCAGTGCAGACTGCCCCCAAGGACCTCCCTTGGGCTCAGGTCTCTAGTTTGAAGTCCCCCAAGGGCAAGGACTGTGTGTGTCTTTCCAAGTTTAACATTTTTAAAGTTTCTTTCTTTCTTCCATGGGCAAGAGAGATAAAGAGAGGCAGCTCTCCCAACAGGATCCATCGACTATGATCCAGCCTCACCCAGCCTCAGATCATGGGCACACATGTGCCCTGTGTTTCAAGGAGGGCTCTAGTCCTGAACCGGGAACCTCCCCATGTGGGTCAGCCTCATGATGTCATGTTTTACCACTGCACCACCATCCAGCCCATTTAACAGAATGCTTTCAGGCTCCTGTCATGTGTGCAGCACCGTGGGAAACTCGGTTTCTGTTCTTTCTCCTGTGTCCCTGTGAGTCCCATGAGGCCAGGGACACATGTCCTTGGCAGTGGCTGGTAGATGTGAGCTAGTATGTGGCCCTCAGGAGGGGAGGGGTGTTCCTGTGTGCCCAAGGGGCCCATCTCTGCCTTGGAGCCCTGTGGGTTTGCAGGGTGTATCCTAACTTCCCAGGGGGAGCCGGCCTGGAGGCCTGATGGCTCTTCTTTGCCATTTGGGCAGGGTCTGTGCTAAAGGAGTTACAGGATGAGAACACAGGGTCGGTCGCCAAGGCCTATCCTTGTCTTCAGCACCCTACTTCCTGTTGGAAACAGCTTGTGGAGGAAGGAGGTCACGGCATCTCCCAACCTCTGAGGGTGGGGAGTGGGTAAGGGGGTCATGGCTTCAGGATTATGCTTACAACAGCTCTGCGTGCTCTCATGTTATCTTTCATGGCTTTTCCTGAGGAAGGCTCTAGTGCAAGCAAGGTCCTGGGCAGGCTGGGGCCCAGGATTCCACTCCAGACCTCTGGAAAGGATATTGGCGAGAAAAAACAGGCAGGAGCCGCCTCCCAGGAGCTGAGGCCAGAGGCTGGGCTGGGTCTACAGGCCATGCCGGCCCTGCCAGAACCTCTTCTCCTTAGACTCCCCTTCTGACCGGAACCCTTGTCTTTCTAGGCCCCAGGGCCTAAAGCCTGGAAATCCTGTGAGACCACAGCCTTGTAAACTCTTCTTTCACCAACAGCGTGAGCCTTCTGCCCACTACCTCCTTTCTGTTCTTCCTGGCCCAGTGTCATCTGGCTGGCTTCCTCCTCATGGGCACCCCAGTGCAATCTTTCTAGGCTGTCTCCTGGCTCTGAGCCCCCACCCCACCCCACCTCGCACCCAAGGCCCTGTTCTCTGTGTGACCTCTCTCCTGCCATGTCCTCCGCTGCACCGTCCTTCTTGCTCCCTTGGCTTCTTGCTCATCCCTGGGTGGGCTGTCCCTTGCCTGTCCCCACATCCACCCACCTGCCCTGGGCTTCACCACCTGCCTACATCCTGTTTGCACTTGAGGAACTCAGTGAGGTTCCGCCTTCTCCACACAGCCTCTCCCATGACCGAGAGGGTGCCTCCCCTTTCCTGGTCTCCTTGAGCCTACAGGGCCCACCTGAGTCTTGTGCATAGGCTACTTCGTGTTGCAGACCCGTGTCCTGGGCTGGACTGCCTGCAGGGTGGGGCATGGGTTTTATGTGACATGTGTTGTGTGTAGATGTGCAGAGGCCTTGCTGACTACAGCCTGGGTGACTAGGCCAGCCAGTCTCATGCTAGGCCCCCTGGGGGCCTGTGCTGAGCACATAGACCCTGGACTTACAAGTCTGAATCTCACAATCTCTTCCTTAGAGGCCTGCTGGTGGCCATATACCATACAGGGCTGTGAGACCATGATTCGGGCTCTGACAAGACAGTTTAGCATGATCCCTAGCCCAGTGCATACACCCAGTATTGGCAGGTAAGCATTTCCTCAGGAGCCCTGGCCTGCAAGGGGCAGATGTGATCTCAGTTGGCTTTTGTAAAAAGCCAGCAGACCTAGGCTAAGAGTGACATGGGAGAGAGGAAGAGGAGACAGCAAGGTGGGGTCTGAAGCATGGAGTGAGGCTGATGTGGCTCAGGGTTCAGGCGAGATTGACCAGGCAGGGAGTGTGGGGTTGGGCTGTGGAGATCACATTGGCTTTTCCCCTGTGGCCCTACCAAGCAATCCAGAGTAGAAGGTCAGAGTTTTTATATAAGTATTAGGGACACGGGGACTGGAACTTTAACTTTCTATTTCATTTAAAAAAAAAAAAAAGAAAACCTACATTACAGTTTTTTTTTCTTGGTCCAGTTGGTGGCGTGGTTGGGGCAGCTGGATCCCACATAGCCAACTTCATGGTTCAAGTCCTGGACCCTAGGGGCTTGAAAGATATGGCAGGCATATACGCATGCCCAAAATTCCAAGAGGAGAGGGAATCGTGTGGTCACCCCTCCTGGCAGGTGATTTCCCTAACTCGCTCTGTCTCTCAAGTTCATATGCTTTATCAAAACTGAAAAAGAAAGTTTTTCTTTATTTGCAATAGGAAATATGTCCATACATGCAAGAGTGTATATGAGAGAGAGACTACACCTTCCACAGGGCCTGGTCACACAGTGGTCTCCCTCCACCAGTCCTGCAGCCCATCAGAACTCAGGCACTCACACTTGCGCCTGGTGTATTTCAGGCTGACGGGGCCAAGGAATTGAGTAGTGGTCCCCATGTGGGATCTGACCTCTCTTGAAGAGCACATTACTAGTGTGTCAAGGAACCAGTCGCCTCCCATCTTCTTTATTTTACTGTTTTAAATCGAGATACAATTCATATAACAAAAAGATCCATCACTTTAAAATGTGCATTTCAGTGTTTTTTAGTACATTCAACTCTCACCCCAGTCTAATCCCAGGACATCACACTCACCCCAGACAGGCACTCTGTACCCACTGGCAGTCACTCCCTCCACCTCCCCCAGCCCCTGGCAGCCACGAAGCTGCTGTCCATCTCAGTAGATTTGCCTGGTCTGGACATTGTGTGTGCACAGAATCATTCGGTATGTGGCCTTTCACGGCTGTCCTCTTTTCCTGTAGCATAATGCCGTCGAGATTCGTCTGTGTTGTAACATGTACCGGCACTTCATTCCTCTTAGTGTTGTGTGGATGGACCACGTTTTATCTGTTCATCTGCTGATAGACAAGACCTGGCTTTAGCAATTGGGCCAAGTTTCTGAAGCCAGCATGAAGCAGTACCGAGGCCAGCTTTGTGCAGGCGGTGAGCTTCCGAGCAGGAGGCCATCTGCTAGCCACCTTGGCCTTTGGGAACAGCACTGGTGGGCAGGCATAAGCTTTTATGGGTCTCTCTGATGTAACCTGTGATCAGGATAATCGAGGAGGCCCAACAGAGGACCCACTTTTTTAGAGGGAGTGTTGACAGCCCCCAGTGGTACCTCAACTGAGGTGTCTAGGCCTGCAGCCTGCTGGGCTCCAGGGACTCGTGCTCACACACCTCCCTGTCACACAGCATCCGCAGCGTTATGCAGAAGTACCTGGAGGACCGGGGCGAGGTGACCTTTGAGAAGATCTTCTCCCAGAAGCTGGGTGAGTACAGCAGCAGCTCTGGAGGACTCCCCGCTGCTTGTCCAGACACTTAGGCCTGGGACGTGGGGATAGGAGAACCTTGGGGTTGACTTTCTGTCCCCCACTACCCCTACTCACACCTGCTAGACTGTGTTCCCCTCTCCCAGATTTGGCCTCCCATCCACTCAGGGCAGAGCAGCTTGCCGGAGCCCCCAGGTGGTCACAGAGGCTACTCCAGGTTGGGCTGTGACCCATTGCACCTCCCAGCCCCTGGCAATCAGCCCAGGGAGCCCCGTGTTGGGGGCGGGTACCAGCGGTCTTCCAGGGCAGCCAGGGAAGTTCCTCCTTTGGGGTTTTTGTTTTTGAGAGTTGCAGCTTCCCCTTGGCTGGGCCACAGCTGCTGGGGCCGTTGGTAGAACTGACAGGCAGAGGAGGGGCCCTTCCTGTGGCGCCTGCCGAGCTGTGGTTGGCCTGCCCCCGCCCCCGCCCCCATGGGCCCTCTGAACAACCTGCCTCCCTATGGCCCCTCCATTCTTCCTCTTCCTGGAGCGTGGTGCCATCTGCACCACGGACCTGGCCCAGAGCAGGCTCGGGCAGTCTCAGGGAGGCTCGCTCCTGCCACAACAGCTCTGCTTTGGGCTTTCCGATCTCGGAACGGATCTCAGCCTTGAACAGGGAGTGGCCTGGACTGGCCTAGCCTGGCAGTATAAGGCTCTGGAGGTCAGCTTTGAGGAGCCAGTGTGTCAGGAAGCATGCAGTTTTGGCTCCAGGCCTGTGCTGTGTGACGTTAGACAACATGCTTCATCTCTCTGCATTTGATGGTGTCCTCATCTGGGAAATGGGATCCACAAGCCTCAATGATTGATTGTTGGGGCCAGATATGGTGGTGCTAGTAAGAGTGAGAGGACTTTGCGGGCTTTGAAGCCCTGTTCAGTTAGTCAACGGCAGCATATTGAAAGATCAGGCTGTCCTTACCAGCACTGACAGCACAGGTTCCGGCAGGGGTGCCCAGCAGCGGAGGGCACTGACACCAGGACAGTGCCCCCAAAGGAGAGTGGGAAACCAGCAGGAGAGGGGTCACCCATGTCGGACTAGAGGCCCAAGGAGGGCATGGGGCCACCCTTAGTTCTTAAACACTTTTTAAAAATAATGATTTTTATTTAACTTTATTTATTTATTTATTTTAATTTGACCAGAGAGGGACAGAGAGAGAAAGAGAAAGCAAGAAGCAGGTGTGGGACTCGAACCGTGGTCAGCCATGTGGGAATTCAGTACCCTTAACCACCACGCCACCTACCGGCCCCTCCTTTGTCTTTTAGTGGTTGTTTGGGCTACTAGGCCTCAGGTGCAGAGGGGTGAAGATATCCTGTCCAGGGTGTCTTGAGAGCCTTCCCATTGCCCGTCTTACCTTTTTCATTCCTCTGTGGCCCATCACCCTCCCATGCCCTGTGCACTGAGAACCCTCGAGCCCGTCTTTCCCTGAGTTCCACCCGGCCACATACTGTGCTACTGACACGCCTCCCTGAGCCTCAGTTTCCCAGTTTCCCAAGCGGACCCTCCTTCCTTGCTTGCTTCTCAACTTCTGTGAGATCAGTGAAAAATAAGAGAGGGGAATAAGT
>NW_006209345.1:3102091-3111613 GCF_000334495.1 Tupaia belangeri chinensis | reverse complement strand
GCCTGGCCCGCCCTCAGCCTCCTTGCCCTCCCCGCCCCCATGCTGCATGCTAGGGGAATCAGGCGGCCCAGGCATCCGGAGGGCCCCCAGACATGATCTCATACCCGCTCAGCCTCCTCTAATGGGCGGTGTTGCCCCAGGAGCAGGTACAGGACCACAGACTTCAGGAAGAGGGTGGGGATCCAGGCACCAACCCAGGGCTCCCAACACCACTTCTCTGCCACATCATGGTGCCTGTCACTCTCCAGCCACCATCTGAAGAAACAGATTCTAAGAATGCAGTAGGAACCCAAGGACCCCAACCTGGAATCCAGGAGTCTTCAGGTTGTTGCCTACCTCTTCCTGGGGTAGAAGCCCCCCTGTACCTCCTTGACCTACGAGGAGGATGAGAAGATGTGTACCTCAGTGTGACCCAGCATGGTTGCTTTCCGGGTACCTGCTCTTCCGGGACTTCTGAGACTTCTGCCTGAACCACCTGGAGGAGGCCAAGCCCTTGGTGGAATTCTATGAGGAGGTGAGGTGCAGGCCCCTGCCCTGCCTGGAGAAGGGGGAGGAGGCTGGCGCAGCTTCGTTAAAATCTACAAGGCGCCGGGCCATGGTAGCCCTGTGCCCTGCTGTGAGTAGATCACCCAGGGGAATCTTGTCTTCCAGATCAAGAAATACGAGAAGCTGGAAACAGAAGAGGAGCGGGTAGCCCGTAGCCGGGAAATCTTCGACTTCTACATCATGAAAGAGCTGTTGGCCTGCTCACATGTGAGCATCTCTGGCCAGCTCATCCTCAGGCTTGGACCCAAGCACTGACCCTGAATGACCCCAGGGTAAGAGGGGAAAGAAAGGACCTTGCAGAGAGAATTCACAGCCACCTCTTTCTTTCTCAGCCGTTCTCAAAGAGTGCCACTGAGCATGTGCAAGGCCACCTGGTGAAGAAGCAGGTGCCCCCAGACCTCTTCCAGGTGGGTGCAGGGAGTAGTTCCTCACCCAGCCAGGGTCTTCCTGAGACCGCCCCCAGTCAAGGAGCCTGGAGGCAGGGCCCCGGCAGCCAGGGCCCTGAGGGCTCGGTCACCAACTTCTAGCTTCCTCCCTTAGCCATACATCGAAGAGATTTGTCAGAACCTCCGAGGGGACGTGTTCCAGAAGTTCATCGAGAGGTAAGTGTAGGGAGAGGAAGGCCCCTCTGAGGAGGGGTGTGGATGGTGAGGACAGAGGCAGCTCCTTCGGGGACTCCTGAGAGATCACACAGTCATGTCAGCTCCTTGCCCTCAGCACCAGACATCTCACAGCCTGTCCCAAGCGATTCTCCAGGTAGCCAGGGACCACCCATGCATCTTTTCCTCCTATGGGTGCCTAGAACCTTGTTGGGCCCATCTGATCTGAGACACATCAAGGTTGTAGAAATCCTACCTTCATTTGCTGGATTATGGGAGTCCTGGGTAAATTTCAGCTTGATGTGAGGAGCGGGGTATTTTTAGGATTACAGCTGCCCTGCCATGTAGTGAGCTCTGTCTCAGGAGGTATGAGAACAGGATGGAGTAAGCAAGAAATCTGGGCTGGACAGGAAGACCTGCTCTCTAAGCCTACCTGATCTCAGCAGGAGCCCATAGCTAGCTGCCACATCAGGTGGACAGGCCGAGCAGGACACTCGGTCTCAGGGTGTTCCGCAGATCTACCCAGTATGGCTCCAGGGAATAATAGTGGGGTGGAATGGGGCAGGCTCCTGCTAGCCTCATTCCGCTCACTTTCTAAGGCTCACCTGAACCTGGGATTTTCTCTTACAGTGATAAGTTCACACGATTTTGCCAGTGGAAGAATGTGGAGCTCAACATCCATGTGAGTGGGACTGGGTAGGCAGAGAGCTGTGCTCCCTGCTGCTCCTCTCCGGGGGTTGGCCGGTGGCTTGGCCAGAGCTGGGAACCAGAATCACTCACAGGGAGGCTGGAGGCAGGTGGGCATGTAGAAGGGAGGCCACGTGCTGCCCAGGAAGGGTCCTGAGCTGTAGGACATGGTGCAGGGCCAGTCCCTGCTGCCTGCAGTGACCCCTGCTGTTGCCACCTCTGCAGCTGACCATGAACGACTTCAGTGTGCATCGCATCATTGGGCGCGGCGGCTTCGGCGAGGTGTATGGGTGCCGGAAAGCTGACACGGGCAAGATGTGAGCAAGCTGTGGGTGAGGGAGAGCTAGGGCTCTTAGGTGCCTTGGAGGCATCCGGCATCCCTGGGAAGTGCTGCAAGGGACTGAATTTTCCAGGCCTAGAGGGCTTGAATGGACAGATCTCTGCACAGGGTCACGTGCTGTCCCCACCATCTGTCTCATTTGTACCGTTTACCCCTGACCTGCCAGCACCATCTTCTGTCCTCTTGAAGTCACTGATGCATGTTCTGTATTGAGTCTTAACTGTGAGAGCCCTCAGAGGTCGGCAGCCATCCATTCCCCACCCCTACTCTAGGTACGCCATGAAGTGTCTGGACAAGAAGCGCATCAAGATGAAGCAGGGGGAGACCTTGGCCCTGAATGAGCGCATCATGCTCTCCCTCGTCAGCACTGGGGTGAGTCAGGCGGGTCCAGGCTGGCCACCAGAGCAGCTTTGGCTCTGGGGCCTTGGGCAGACCCTCTGACCAGCCTCTCCCCTCCTAGGACTGCCCCTTCATCGTCTGCATGTCGTATGCATTCCACACGCCGGATAAGCTCAGCTTCATCTTGGATCTCATGAATGGTGAGTGTGGGGCCTCGCCCTAGGGTGGACCTTGGACTGGCGGCTGCGTAGGAAGCTGAGCGCCACCCTGCTGGCTGCCCTCCTTAGGTGGGGACTTGCACTACCACCTGTCCCAGCATGGGGTCTTCTCCGAGGCCGACATGCGCTTCTATGCAGCCGAGATCATCCTGGGCCTAGAGCACATGCACAACCGCTTCGTGGTCTACCGGGACCTGAAGGTGAGGCTCCGTTGCTGCCCTTCAGGCTGGGCCCCCACTGCCATCCCCTCCTCCCCTCAGTACACATAGCCCACCAGCCCCAGGGGAGTGGAATTCCTCAGACAAGGCCAACTCTGTCTCCTGAGCCCTTTTCAACCCTCTTCCTTCCATCCCAAGCGACTTTTCTCTATTCATGTGTGATGGGGGAAGGAGAAGACCCAACTAGGGCCCTGCCCGTGGACACCTGTAATCCATCTCGCCTGGCTGGGGCCCATCCTCAGCCACCTGGGCGACAGCTTACTGGGCTTCCCCCACAGCCAGCCAACATCCTTCTGGACGAGCACGGTCATGTGCGGATCTCAGACCTGGGCCTGGCCTGCGACTTCTCCAAGAAGAAGCCCCATGCCAGCGTGTGAGTGCTCCAGCTGCCACCTCCCTCCCCGTATCCTCTCACACTCCCACTCACCACCTCCTTACCCACAGGGGCACCCACGGGTACATGGCGCCTGAGGTCCTGCAGAAGGGCGTGGCCTACGACAGCAGCGCCGACTGGTTCTCCCTGGGCTGCATGCTCTTCAAGTTGCTGCGGGGGTGAGTGGCTGTCCCAGGAGGGCAAGGGAGGGGCCAAGAGAAGCTCTGCCCCACTGCAGGTGGGAAGCCAGGCCAGGGGAACCCTCAGCTGCTTGGGTGTTAAGGGCGACAACATCCCTGACTCTGGACAAGGTCTGTTCACATCATCTGCCTCGACTTCCCTATTCCTGATCCTGGTCCTCGGCCTTTCTTTCCCAGACACAGCCCCTTCCGGCAGCACAAGACCAAAGACAAGCACGAGATCGACCGCATGACATTGACAATGGTGAGTGAGAGATCTCCATGCAGGGCCACATTGGGGCTGGGGGTCTCCTTGGGTGCCAAGGTTGTGGACTGGCTCTCACAAAGCAGCAGAGGTCTCAGGCTGCTGATGCCCTCTGGCCCTGTGAGACAGACTCCTGGCTCTGTAGGCTCCTGCTGTCCCTCCCTTGTGTTGTCAGGGCACACGTGGCCAAGTTAGGAAGCTGAGCCTGTCTCTCCCACTGCTGGTGTCTGGGGCCCCTCCCCACCCACAACTGAGATGCGGTCAAAGCCTTTTCCTCACTCCCTGCCAATGTCCCATTTCTCCTCCCCGAAGGCCGTGGAGCTGCCCGATTCCTTCTCCCCGGAACTCCGCTCCCTGCTGGAGGGGTTGCTTCAGCGGGATGTCAACCGGAGACTGGGCTGCCTGGGCCGTGGGTGAGTGGCATGGTTCCTCAGGCATGCTGCCCTGTCTAGGCCTCTGCCCTGGGCCTCTGGGCCAGCCTGCCCAGGTCTCTGACTGTCCCTCCCCGCAAGGACCATGGCTGTGTCTTGTTATTGGAGTGCCCTCCATGGTCCCAGCCTCCTTTGAAGAGCTCCCAAGTGGGGGCATTGCCAGCCCTGGCCAGTGTTTTGGGGTGGAGGGGCAGCGGGATGTGGAAATGCCAGAGCCTGCTGGCTACTCAAATCCAGGGGAGCCCTTGTAACAAAGATGATGATGCCAATAGCAGCTTTTTATGACTACTATGTTTACTGACTACTGAGTGTGTGCTGCAAGATACGCCAGTATTAAAGCTCACACTGACCCTATGGATAGGAACTGCTGCTCATCCCTTTAGAGATGAGAAAACAGACTCAGCTTTAAGGAACCTGCCCAAGGTCCCAGAGCCAAAGAGAGACTGAACCAGGAGTTAAGCTAGGCCACCTGACAGTGGTTGGTTCAGAATTAACCTGATTTAGGGCGATGCCAAGCCCTGGTGACAGGCATCTCCCCACAGAGCTCAGGAGGTAAAGGAGAGCCCCTTCTTCCGCTCCCTGGACTGGCAGATGGTCTTCTTGCAAAAGGTAAGAGACTGTGGCAGAGGCCAGGGAGGGCACTGCAGCAGCTCCTCATGCTAATATATGATGACCCCTGCTCTACTGCAGTACCCACCCCCGCTGATCCCCCCAAGAGGGGAGGTGAATGCAGCTGATGCCTTCGACATTGGTTCCTTTGATGAGGAGGATACGAAAGGAATCAAGGTACTCGGGACTCCCACACCTGAGTCCTAAGCCTAGCCTGCATGGTCTCCTGGTCCTGGGCCTCAACACCCCTTCCCAAACTTTCCTGGGCAGGGGTTGGGGGGTTGGTCCAGACCGTTCTTGCCCCGGGGCCCTATGGCTGAAGGGCCCTGGCTCCACCTGACTCTCCATGTGTCCCTGCCCTGCCCACCGGTGAAGCTACTAGACAGTGATCAGGAGCTCTACCGCAACTTCCCCCTCACCATCTCGGAGCGGTGGCAGCAGGAGGTGGCAGAGACCGTCTTTGACACCATCAATGCTGAGACAGACAAGACTCCTGGCTCGGTAGGCTCCTGCTGTCCCTCCCTGGTGTTGTCGGGGCACACGTGGCCAAGTTAGGAAGCTGAGCCTGTCTCTCCCACTGCTGGTGTCTGGGGCCCCTCCCCACCCACAACTGAGATGCGGTCAAAGCCTTTTCCTCACTCCCTGCCAATGTCCCATTTCTCCTCCCCGAAGGCCGTGGAGCTGCCCGATTCCTTCTCCCCGGAACTCCGCTCCCTGCTGGAGGGGTTGCTTCAGCGGGATGTCAACCGGAGACTGGGCTGCCTGGGCCGTGGGTGAGTGGCATGGTTCCTCAGGCATGCTGCCCTGTCTAGGCCTCTGCCCTGGGCCTCTGGGCCAGCCTGCCCAGGTCTCTGACTGTCCCTCCCCGCAAGGACCATGGCTGTGTCTTGTTATTGGAGTGCCCTCCATGGTCCCAGCCTCCTTTGAAGAGCTCCCAAGTGGGGGCATTGCCAGCCCTGGCCAGTGTTTTGGGGTGGAGGGGCAGCGGGATGTGGAAATGCCAGAGCCTGCTGGCTACTCAAATCCAGGGGAGCCCTTGTAACAAAGATGATGATGCCAATAGCAGCTTTTTATGACTACTATGTTTACTGACTACTGAGTGTGTGCTGCAAGATACGCCAGTATTAAAGCTCACACTGACCCTATGGATAGGAACTGCTGCTCATCCCTTTAGAGATGAGAAAACAGACTCAGCTTTAAGGAACCTGCCCAAGGTCCCAGAGCCAAAGAGAGACTGAACCAGGAGTTAAGCTAGGCCACCTGACAGTGGTTGGTTCAGAATTAACCTGATTTAGGGCGATGCCAAGCCCTGGTGACAGGCATCTCCCCACAGAGCTCAGGAGGTAAAGGAGAGCCCCTTCTTCCGCTCCCTGGACTGGCAGATGGTCTTCTTGCAAAAGGTAAGAGACTGTGGCAGAGGCCAGGGAGGGCACTGCAGCAGCTCCTCATGCTAATATATGATGACCCCTGCTCTACTGCAGTACCCACCCCCGCTGATCCCCCCAAGAGGGGAGGTGAATGCAGCTGATGCCTTCGACATTGGTTCCTTTGATGAGGAGGATACGAAAGGAATCAAGGTACTCGGGACTCCCACACCTGAGTCCTAAGCCTAGCCTGCATGGTCTCCTGGTCCTGGGCCTCAACACCCCTTCCCAAACTTTCCTGGGCAGGGGTTGGGGGGTTGGTCCAGACCGTTCTTGCCCCGGGGCCCTATGGCTGAAGGGCCCTGGCTCCACCTGACTCTCCATGTGTCCCTGCCCTGCCCACCGGTGAAGCTACTAGACAGTGATCAGGAGCTCTACCGCAACTTCCCCCTCACCATCTCGGAGCGGTGGCAGCAGGAGGTGGCAGAGACCGTCTTTGACACCATCAATGCTGAGACAGACCGGCTGGAGGCCCGCAAGAAAGCCAAAAACAAGCAGCTGGGCCACGAGGAAGGTGAGGGTCACTGGTTGCCCCGGACACCAAGCCCATGGCCTGCCTTGGGAATGGGAAGCAGGCCTGGAGTAAGGACCTTGCCTGAGGTCACAGCCAGAGAGGGGCTGGGCCAGGCTGAACCTGCCTCTCTCTTGGGTCAGACTACGCCCTGGGCAAGGACTGCATCATGCATGGCTACATGTCCAAGATGGGCAATCCCTTCCTGACTCAGTGGCAGCGGCGGTACTTCTACCTGTTCCCCAACCGGCTCGAGTGGCGGGGTGAGGGCGAAGCCCCGGTAAGGAGCGACTGGTGGGGTCGGGAGTCAGCGCCTGGGTGGCTGACTGGGCTGGCCCCTCATGCTCACCGCCCCTCCCTGGCCCTGCAGCAGAGCCTGTTGACCATGGAGGAGATCCAGTCAGTGGAGGAGACACAGATCAAGGAGCGCAAATGTCTCCTACTTAAGATCCGGGGCGGTAAACAGTTCGTTCTGCAGTGCGACGTGAGTGGGGCTGGGTATGGATGGGGGGCAGGCGGCCTGCTGAGGCTGAGTGCCTTGCTGACCACTTGGGCCTGTGCAGAGTGACCCTGAGCTGGTGCAGTGGAAGAAGGAGCTGCGCGATGCCTACCGCGAGGCCCAGCAGCTGGTGCAGCGGGTACCCAAGATGAAGAACAAGCCACGCTCACCCGTGGTGGAGCTGAGCAAGGTGCCGCTGATCCAGCGCAGCAGTGCCAACGGCCTCTGAGCTGCTCGCCCGCCCGCCTGCCCGCCTTTTATAAACCTCTAATTTATTTTGTCAAATTTTTATTATTTGTTTTCCCGCAAAGCGGAAAAAGTTTTATTTTGTAATTATTGTGATTTCCTGTGGCCCCGGCCTGGCCCAGCCCCCAGGGAGGGGCCCGCTTGCCTTGGCTCCTGCTGCCACCAACCCAACCACTGTCCAGCGCCTTTGCCTTGACCCCCAGGGGCCACCCCTCCCAGTGTCTTCCTGTGGGAGGAGAACAGCAGCCCCCACGGCCCTCCTGTCCTTCTCTAGGAGATGTTGCCACACCGAGTTGTGCCACCTGGCTTTGTGGGCTGTACTCTGTGCTCACAGGTGGGGTCTGGTGGCCCAGCATCCCCCACCCCAAGGGCGAGTCCAGCACAGGGATACTACTTGAATTTTCCCATCATGACCACTCTTGAGACAGAAGGACAGACAGGCCCCACACTGTCCTGCTCTCCAGCAGTGGGCAAGAAAGTACGTGGGCTTCTGTGCCCTTGTTCAGGAAAAGCCCCTGTGTCACTGGCTGCCTCTGTCCCCACCTCCCTGAGACACTGTGGAGGGCTGGCCAGGAAGGTGGTTTGGCAGTGGGTGCTGCTGCCGCCTGCAGCTCCCCTTCTATCCACCCCAAGTGTCCAGGCTCAGGGACCACAGAAAGGCACCTGCCGATTGGGCCACTGCGGCTTACTTACCCTGGCCCCACGATCCCCTTGACCATGGGCTGGATGAGGCCTCATCTGCCCAGGACCACAGGGGCCAGCCTGGGTAGGTAGTGCCATGAGCAGGGCCGGCTTGGGCCAGCCTTCCCTGTCCCAGACTGGCCAGTGCCCCCCACCCCACTGGCTGTCCAGGCCCACAGCCCACGTCCTGTCAGTGCCACCATCAAGGGCGCCATCTCGCCCGCCGCATGCCCCCTCGTGCCAGTCGCGCTGCCGTGTGTGGTGTTGCGCCCTCTCCCCGTGGGGCTGGGTTGGCGCTCTCCCTCCCGTCTACTCACTCCCTGGGGCGTTTCTTTGCCGATTTTTGAATGTGATTTTAAAGAGTGGAAAATGAGACTATGCGTTTTTATAAAAAATGGTGCCTGATTCCTCGGCTGTCTCATTCTCTCTTTGTGCCTGGTGACCCGTTTTTAGCCTCTGCAAGGTGAGGCCCCAAGAGGAGAGGGTCTTGGCACTAGGTCCACCCCAGCGCCATGCTCTGATGGGATGGGACGGGGATGCTCATCCTCCCCCCTTAGTGACTACAGCATCCTGGGAAGAGATGGTCTTCTGCCTGCTTCCCAGAGGAGGTGCCAGCAGTTCTGTGCTTGGTGTCACGTTTAGACAGCCTTACTGAGCTCTCTCTGTACTTCAGATGCTGAGGCCCTCTAACTAGGCACCTCACCCTCAGGTCACACTGCAGCCTCTGGGCCCTTGGCTCCTCTGTCCTCAAATGTATGCCCCCATTCAGTAGGGGTCCTGAGGCCTAAGGTGTACTCCAGTATCAGGCTTCGGGTCAACTCTAGCCCCTTTTGGGCAAGTGGGCATATATGTGGGGTTGCCTGCCCCATGTAGGGACCCTCTGGGCAAGGCTGGTGCCAGATGTTCTGGGGTGAATGCTGGAGTCAGAGGAAATGGCTTTTGAGCTGGCATCTAGTGTTGGGATTGGGAGGACTTTTCTGAATCAGAAACAGGCTAGTCATTCATGACTGGCTCAGGCTAGCTGAGCACAAGGGGAAGAGCCATGCCTCGGAGGCCCTGAATGCAGGCATAGCCTAGCACACAGCACACAACACACAGCCTGGGTGTATTGGGGGCTGCAGAATGAAGATATGAATGGCGTGGAACCTGAACCTTACTAAGCCCTGGAGCATTGAAGTTTCTGAACAGGACTGAAACGAGCTGGCTCTGCAACAAATGACTGGTGACTCTAGGAAGGGAAGCCAAAGTTAGGGGCAGGGACACAGGTTAGGGGCTATTGCTGCTGTCCAGGGAAAGGACATCCTAATGCCAGTGGTGGGAGAAGAGAGATGAAGAGGGCCAGATGGGAAGAACATGG
>NW_006209345.1:3100305-3102060 GCF_000334495.1 Tupaia belangeri chinensis | reverse complement strand
GGGCTAGACTTGGGAATGAGGGAGGTCAGTGTCTAGGACAGAACATGGAGAGGACTGTTCATTGCACACACAAGTAGGGCAGCTAGCCCAGAGGGAAGAGGATAATGGCAGGATTTGGTTTCACACATGGTGATGGGATAGCGTGGAACAAAGAAATCATGGAGGGAGTTGGAATGTGGCCCTGGAGGTGGCATCAGGGTAACAGTGGGAACAGTTCCCTCAGCCAAGGAGAAGCCTGAGTTGGGAGTCAGGGAAGGAGAGAAGGGACTTGGAAGAGTTGAGAAGGCATTGTGGAACCAAGGGCCAGTGGGAAGTTGTGCTCAAGACCACAAAAATCAGGAGAGGCTGGGCCTGACAAAGCCCTGTTAGATTTGGGATTGAAGAGAGCTTCGGGAAGGATAGCCTCCTGGAGCAAAGTGGAGGTCAGAGCCTGACTAGCCTCTGGGCATTCAGAGGCCGGTCTGCTGTAGATCCAGGACATTACAGATGACCTGCTGACACTGCAGGGTGGGTGCCAAAGTGATTCCAGGTTGAACAGGAGCCATCTGACCATGTCAAGGTGGGGTAAAACTGGCAGGTCATCTAACCCAGAGACTCAGAAATGAGGCTACCCTGAGTAGGAGGTGACCCTCAAGCTAAATGTCCCTCCTAAATCAAACCACCTGACCCTTTTACAAATTGGAAAACAGACCAGTGGGTCAGCTTCTGCCAATCCTAGTGGCAGCTTCACCACCCACAAAGACCAGGATCAGTCTCCCAGCTGGCCTCTGGTAAAAGGGACCGGAACTAAGCCGACTATGGCCTGCACCCTGGTTCCAGAGTGAGTGAAGGAGCTGACCTTGATTTCGAAACCCTCCTTCCTCTCTTGACACTGGCAGCAAAGTGCAACCTCTGCAAAAGAGACCCACACAGTGGGTGAAGGCAGCCGCCCATAGTGGATGGTCCACCAAGAGAGCTCAGGGGCTGGCCAGGCTATGCCCTACACCCCCCAGTACTCCCATCCCTGACTCCAGTGCCTTGGGAGACCGCCTCCCCGCATCGCTGACCGAGTCCGTGGTGTGGTGTCCTCCAGGCACCTGCCTAGGTCCCTTGGAAGGTGCTTCAGGCTCAGCCGGCCAGCGCTTAGGGATACCTGCTGGGTGCTCATCTCCAAGCTGAGTGCTTGGCATTCTGCTTCGCGATAGCGGGAAGGGGAGCCAGAACCTCCTACCTCACCAGCACACAGGCACAGTAGGTGCCCGCGGGACCTGGGGTAGGGCGACAGCGGCGTGGGCGCGGGGAGCTCTGCTGGGGAAACTCGTGCAACCCATCGGCATCAGGACTGCGGCGCTCTGCGCGCGCACGCGTACGTCCCAGGGGCCCAGTCACCGCCCCCGGGCCCCCTCTTTCCCCTTCCGGACTTGCGAGGAGGTGTCTGCTCAGGGCTTGGGGCGCCCCCTGTGGGCCGCTAGCGAAGCTGTAAACAGACCCCGCCCTCCGGACCGCGTCTCGTAGACCCTTGCGGAGCTGAGGTCTGGGCTGAGACCCCGCGGGCTTGGACTCTCCCGGGGCGCGCGTGGTTGCCCTGGCTGCTGGGCAGCATCCTCCGCCCACCCACGGTGCTAGCAGGCCTGGCTGTAGTTGCCATGACTTCAGGAGGCGAGGGGGCGCGCAGCCTGACGCCCCGCCCCGTCCCAGCCCCGCCCTCCCTGTCCCCCAACCCCGCCCTCTCTGCTGCCTGCGCCGCCGCTGCCACCGCCGCCGCCGCCGCCGCCG